>NC_037351.1:23912500-23967500 GCF_002263795.3 Bos taurus | reverse complement strand
CTCATCCTCTGTCACTCCCTTCTCCTCCTGCCTTCAATCTTTTCCAGTATCAGGATCTTTTCCTGTGAGTTGGCTCTTCCCATCAGTGGGTCAAAGTATTAGAGTTTCAACATCAGTCCTTCTAATGAATATTCAGGGTTGATTTCCTTCAGGATTGACTGGTTTGATCTCCTTGCTGTCCAAGGGATTCTCAAGAGTCTTCTCCAGCACCACAGTTTGGAAGCATCAATTCTTTGGCCCTCAGCCTTCGTTATGGTCCAACTCTCATATCTGTACATGGAAAAACCATAGCTTTAACTATATGGACCTTTGTTTGCAAAGTGGTGTCTCTGCTTTTTAATATGCTGTCTAGGCTGTCATAGCTTTTCTTCCAAGAAGCAAGTGTCTTTCAATTTCATGGCTGCAGTCACCATACATAGTGATTTTGGAGACCAAGAAGATAAAGTCCGGTTTATTGGCTGGTTATTTACCCTTAAATGGCAGCTTGTTTTCACTTACTTAATTTATCTTAATTTCAGCCTAGTTGTCTTATATGGTGACAGCCAATCCTAGACCAACTCCTCTGTGTGTGGTCTAGATGGAGTGTGGTTACACTGATCACAGTGTGTGTGTTAGCAATCTGAGAGAGCATTTTCTCACCTGTGTGTGTTAAATCACTTCAGTTGTGTCTGACTCTGTGCGACCCTCTGAACTGTAGCCCGCCAGGGTCCTCTATCTAAGGGATTCTTCAAGCAAGAATACTGGAGAGGGTTGCCATGCCCTTTTTCAGGATTTTCTCACCTGTGGAGTGACTGAAACATTGACAAAGGTTCCCCCCTCCTCCACTTTTTTTTTTTTTAATGGCAATGTTCTAATTCTGCTTTTAAAAATAGAACAGAAACTTAACAGTAGAAATTAAAGTCTATTGGTCCATATGCTTCTTCATCAGTAGAAAACTGCTCCCTGAGTTTCCTTGCCTAGCTTCACCTTGGGGTTTTAAGATGATCATTTTTTTTTTAATAAATTCTCAAGAAAGTTAATCTACCTCACCTCTGAAAGAGAAAAATTGCACAGAGCTTAATATTTGAACCTTCTGCTTGACCGTGTTATTTTCAACTGTTAATCTGGAAACTCCGAGAATACCCTCCCCTCTGTAACTTTCTGTTAGAAGTTACAAATGAAGAATGGGTGACAGATTCGGGAAGGAAGAGGCGAAGCCCTGGTTGTAAAGCTTTCAGAAGGTCACTGCAGCCAGATACAGTGATGGGAAGAGGCAGTGATGGGTGGACATAGCTTGTCAGTGCTCTCCACTGCTCCATATCCAGCTTCTCTTTACTAGCAGCCTCCCCTATCAATAGAAGACTGCTCTCTTCGTGAATGAAGAATCTAATGACCTCTCAACATCAACTCCTTTCACAGGAATGCTGATGTCCTTAAGACACATCCCCAATGCACCTCATTGCTTCTAGACTTAAAATCAGACTCAAGTTCTGGGATGACTAAGGGGTCAGATACAAAGTGTGACTTATAACCTGTAAGTATGCACAAGGGGCATCAAAAGAATTGAAAGATTCTACCAATTTGTATAAACAAAGCCTAGGGAATCTGCCAATGCAGGAGATATAAGACGCACAGGTTCGATCCCTGGTTTGGGAAGATTCCCTGGAGAAGGAAATGCCAACCCACTCCAGGATTCTTGCCTGGAGAATCCCATGGACAGAGGAGCCTGACGGGCTATAGTCCATGGGATCATAAGGAGTCAGACATGACTGACTGACCATGCACATACCAGAAAGCACACCCATTTTAATCCCAGATGGGCAACTGAAAACCTGAGTGACTATGGGAAAGTTCAGTTTAAGGGGGAATACGAAAAATAAAACCTTTGCTGCCTACCACACTAGATTCTTTATCAAGGATAATCCTTGTCCGTGAACCCTGAAAGAGGAACTTCAAAGTTGCCAAAGGTAGAAATTAACATCCTTTATAGCAAAGTTACTCTTTTTTCAGAATTCAACTCTAGTCTGGACTTACCGAAAACAATGCAGAAATTTGAGTCAAAAGGAAAAATATTTCTACTAATTTTTTGGTTTTGTCCATTCATTGTCTTTTTCCACAAAGTATGTTTCACATTATAAAAATCGACACAGGTTATTGAAAAACATTTTCATTATTTTATATAGTACTGAAAATGAACATGATACCACACAATAGTTTGTATATTCCATTTCCTCTCTCTTTACAGCCTATTTCATTTTCTCTCAAACTGTTGTTATTATCATGGCGCCCAAATTTGAGACATGCAGCTCCCTCGGGAGGCCAGGTATGTAAGTTGTCTATAAGCAAATAAATCAGTAGGAAGGCTATTTGGGCAATGTTAACAGTGCTCCCCACAGGACACTGTATAAGTCATATCTGGGGTATTTGTCAGAGCATCAGGGCCAGATTAAAAAATTCTAAGTTTAAATGGGAGTTCATGGTGCTCATACCTACTAAGAAAAGCCACTGATACAAACACTGAAACAAACTAGAAACCTTTGTAAATGAAAACAGTTTCCTGGCTGCGCTAGAGCACTTTGGGCTAAGATCTATGCTTATGGCCATTATATCCTGATAGAGATCTCATTTATGCTCATTAAACTCATTATGAGTTTAAACATTAAACTCATTTTTTCTGAAAGCAGGAAGAGATGACCTTCCTGAAGGTAACAACTCAAGTAAAATTCGTACAGTTTAAAAGAAGATGGACAGGACAGTTCAGGTTCTTTCATTTATATGTACAACCAAAATAAAAATAATAAAGTATTATGCTATTCAGCAATGTGTAGCCATTTTATAAGTGATACTTTTTTTTTTAAGTGATACTTTTTAAAGTTCTTGATTGCAGGTTATGATATATAAGTATGTATTTATAATAACATAAAATACAATGTAACTTTGTTGATGCTTTTATTAATGGTATAAGTGAAAAAATATATAAAATCTTGGTGGCCTCAGTAATTCACTTTCTGTTTTTGAAATTTTTTTTGATGAGTAGGAGAAAGTTGACAATATTTAAAGGCTGTATTTTAACACACTCTTCCTTTGATTCTGTCTCTGGTTAGCAAAACCTATTAACATTATGTTGTGATTCTCTCCCCTCTATGAGGCTGTTATGCTTCCAAGAGTTAAGATCTGTGCTTTATCTGAAGAATTCTCAGCCTCTAGAATAGTTGATGTAGTAGGAATTCAATATTTACTGACTATTGAACTAAACCATTACTCCCATCTAAACATTTCCAGTATGAACTCTGGAAATACTATTCATTGTCAAACAAGCTCCTATCACAATTCATTCTCATCGCACAATTCCAGAAACAAGTGTTTGCATTAACAAAATCTGGGCCTGAGTAAAGAATGCTAATTTCCCAAGGCCCCACATACTAGAGGGTCTAGTTGCAGCTAGAATAATTCTAACTCTGCATTAGCACTTCCAAATCATTATTCCTCAATGCTTATGTAAATATACTGCTTGTTTTGAATTTTATACTGATTAAAGAATATAACCCTCAACCTTCTCTCACCCTGCTTCCCTGTCATTTCATGATTTGCTGGTCATTTTCCCACACTGGGTGAAGACTCGGGCCCAGGGGACCCAATCTTCTCTTCCTGTCTATCCCTTGTTCTCCATCATTCTGTTTTACTACAATATCTATCTGGATGACCTATCCAACATTTTAATCTTAGAGTTTATGGACTTACTCAAATCTAGTTAACTTCAATTCCACGTCCCATTAACATTTCATACCCATGGACACCCTTCTGACTGTGCTATCATGTAGAATGGTACCATCATTTCCTGACTACAGCCTCTCAGCCTTTTGTTTCTCTATTGCTGCCTTTTCCACATTCATAATCACCCAACCCAAGATTCATTCTCTTCTCTATCATTCTTTATATTAAAGATTTTTTGAAATTTCTGATGATATATATCTATATATATATATAGATAGATAGATATATATACACTCATAGTTCTCACAATAATATTACCATTCAAACTCTTATTCCTTCGGTTCAAGATTCTTACATGAACTCAGGCACTGGAATCCAGGTAACTCCTCCAAATGTATCTCATATTTGGTTTAATCCAGTTTCAAGCCTTTTCTGAAGTCCATATTCTATTACTTTCGATGCTGACCCCACTAACCATTCTGTTGTCAATAAACAACATATATGTCTATCATTTTGCTCACTATCTGGCCAAATAACCATCAAGTTCTTCCCTGGTAGCTCAGTGGTAAAGAATCCACCTGCTAAGAAGGAGATGCGGGTTTGATCCCTAGGTCAGGAAAATCCCCTGAGAAGGAAATGACAACCCACTCCAGTATTCTTGCCTGGAGAATCCCATGGACAGAGGAGCCTGGAGGGCTACAATTCATAGGGTATCAAAAAGTCAGACATAACTGAAGCGACTTAGCATGCACCACTGCATCCAAATCATTAATTCCTCTTCAACTGATTGCATGCAATCAATGACTGCCAACCACTACTATATGTCATGGAATACAGAGAAAAAGAAATATGTGCCTCACCATATTGGGGTATAGGGACAAGACTCTTCGATGACAGTCTTTAGAGCCCAGTCTCAGCACCTCAGGCCTTTCCCAACTCTTAATTGCTGATGGGAATCAAATGTGTCCGTCTACCCCTGACCCATTAGCCCCATACAATATGCCATGGCAGACCTGTGGAAATCTCTGTTAATTTTAGTGGGATTTTCCTCCACTGCTATGGTAGCTTTGTTTACTCTTCTTATCAATGATTTTTCAAACATAACACATTACCTCCAATTCCCTAAATGCCTGCTCATGTTTGACATGAGCCTTTCCTCCTATTGTTTTCACTACTTTAAGTATTCTTTCCTTGGCTAACTTGCTCCCACTCTCCAAGATTCAGCTCTGCTACTATCATCATAGCAAGCTTTCTCAGATTTCCTTCAAGGTCTTCTTCCTGGGTTCCAGCAAATTCTATGCTTAATTCAAGAAAAGCAGTTGTTGTATCTTATTTTAACCTACTTGTATCTGTTTCTTCACCACTACTCTGTGAAGCTAAATGAGCTGGTGAGACAGAGTAGGTGAATAGCCTATATTCACCATGTTTAGAATCTCACCCAGATTCTGATTCTTAGTACATGACTTCAAAATGGATAATTAAATGGATAGATGGATGAATGGAGGAATAACCATGTCCTTCTTCTTTTCCACAGTAAATTGAAATACAAATGTCACTCTTTCACTGATTCTTTTAGGAGTCACATCACTTCATTTGAAATTCCATTCAGTGAATATTGAATTCTTCTTCTGTCCTAGAAGTTGTGATGGACTCTGAAAGTGTGCTCACCTGAGTGAGGCATTATTCTCTTCCTCAAAGGCATCACAAATTGGAATGGGCACGAAGCATTTAAGCAAAAATGCATTACATAACATGTAAAGCATCACCTTTACCCAGGTGGCACTAGTGGTAAATAACCCACCTGCCAATGTAGGAGACATAAGAAATGTGGGTTCAAGGTGGAGAAAAACCCCTGGAGGAGGGCATGGTTACCCACTCCAGTATTTTTACCTGGAGAATCCCATGGACAGAGGAGCCTGGTGGGCTACAGTCCATAGGGTCGCAAAGAGTTGGACACGACTGAAGTGACTTAGAAAGCAGCACTCAATACAATCTTTCCCCCAATTTTGTCTCTTTATCTTTTGCTGAAAAACATACCTGGGACAATTTGCAAGCAAATAGAGATATAGAAGTTCCTTTATTAGCAAAGCTCTTGAAAGAGTATTCTAGAATTGACTTCTCTAACTTCTTTCAATGCTTTTTCTACTTTCACTTTTACATTTAATCTCCTTTCTTTATCAATCTGCTGATGTCACTCTTTCTACCACTGATGTTCTCCTAATGGCCAAATTAAGAATGTGTAACCCAACATTTTGTCAAAGTTTGGCACTGTTGATCCCTGCGGAAGTGAAATTCTGACCTCATGAGTGAGGCTAGTGCATCTGGATGGAAGGACAGGCTTTGTGTTTTGAGTAGTGAGCTCTAGTTGGGCTGCAGAGCCCCAGAGAGATAATAATATGACAACCTGGACATCCAGGCTTTATCATCATCATCATTTATCTAACACAGGTGGCGCTAGTGGTAAAGAACCCGCCTGCCAAAGCAGGAGACATATGAGATGTGGGTTTGAGCCCTGGGTTTAATCCCTGGGTTGGGAAGATCCCCTGGAAGAGGGCACAGCAACCCACTCCAGTATTCTTGCCTGGAGAATCCCATGAACAGAGGAGCCTGGTGGGCTACTTTTGGTCAAAGGTTTCATAAGCTGTCACGTCTTCAACTATCAACATGGGGTCTGACTCATCAATCTTCTTCATTTCAACTCTTCTCTCAGTTTTTACTTGCATAGTATCCACTGTCCAAAGCAGACCATCTTCTCAGCAAGCCAATCATCAAAAAGTTATTTTTCCTATAAATGCTACTGTATTTTTTCAAGTCACCTCCTATATAGTCTGCTCCTTTATTTGCATATCACATCCACTTTGACATCAGTCACTGTTAAGCCTATAATCCTTGTTCCTGACCCATTAGTGTCTTATCTCTTCCCTCTGAGGATAAATGCACTTTTTGGTAACTGATATTGGCAACTTGTGATTTATTTCTTTTCATGTTATCCTACAAAATGCTGTTGAATTGATCTTGCTACAGCCTATGTCTAACCACATTGCACTCCAGAAAAATTCTTCATCTCTCCCACTGCTTTACAAATTAAGTGTAAACTTTCCAGCTGGGTCTTCATGTCATATCCCAAACCTACATTCTCAGCTTTATCTTTCATAGTTTATCAGCATTACTAATATTAGAGCACATTTAGATGCAAATTTTAAAAAATATTATAATTAAAGTGAAAGTGTTAGTTGCTCAGTTGTGTCCAACTCTTTGTGACCCTATGGACTATAGCACCTCTGGATCCTGTGTCCATGGGATTCTCCAGGCAAGAATACTGGAATGGGTAGTCGGCTATTCCCTTCTCCACAGGATCTTCCGGACCCAGGGATAGAATGCCAGTCTCTGCATGGCTGGCAGATTCTTTACCATCTGAGCCACCAAGAAAGTCCAACGGTGACTGCATCCATGAAATTCAAAGACACTTGCTCCTTGGAAGAAAGTTATGACAAAACTAGACAGTGTATTAAAAAGCAGAGACATCACTTTGCTGGAAAAGCCTGTATAGGGAAAGCTATGGTTTTTCCAGTGGTCATGCACGGATGAGAGAATTGGACCATAAAAGAATGCTGAGCAGTGAAGAATTGATGCTTTAGAATTGTGGTGCTGGAGAAGGCTCTTGAGAGTCCCTTGCATAGCAAGGAGATCAGACCATCAATCCTAAAGGAAATCAACC
Organism: Bos taurus; assembly: GCF_002263795.3. Lineage (NCBI taxonomy): Eukaryota > Metazoa > Chordata > Mammalia > Artiodactyla > Bovidae > Bos > Bos taurus. The sequence goes on along the minus strand of NC_037351.1, from coordinate 23,960,089 downwards.
CTGAATATTCACTGCAAGCACTGATGCTGAAGCTGAAGCTCCAATACTTTGGCCACCTGATAGGAAGAGCCTATTCACTGGAAAAGACCATTATGCTGGGAAAGATTGAGGGCAGGAAGAGAAGGGAGCGAAAGAGGATGAGATAGTTAGATAGCATTACCGACTCAATGGACATGAATTTGAGCAAACTCCAGGAGACAGTGAAGGACAGGGAAGCCTGGTGTGCTGCAGTCCACAGGGTCACAAAGAGTCAGACAAGACTTAGCGACTGAACAGCAACGATATAACTAAATGTAGAATGGCTCCATATTACATTATTAAAGGCAAAAAAAAAAAGTCAAACCATGGCATGTAATATACCAAAAAAGGAATAATGACAAAATAGAAAGGTAATGTCAACACAGAAAGCATTAAACAAGTTGCAAGAGCAAGAATCAAAAAAACTATCATATAAACTAATTACTAAATCAGAATAAATTGAAAAAGCAAAATTATTCTAAGTATTGCTCTATAAAGGTTATAAATGCACGTCTAAAAAATAAGCTGCAATAGTTGATAGCAAAATGCAAAATTCAGTTCAGTTCGTCACTCAGTTGTATTCAACTCTTTGCGACCCCATGGACTGTGGCAAACAAGGCCTCCCTGTCCATCACCAATTCCCGGAGCTTACTCAAAGTCATGTCCATTGAGTCGGTGATGCCAACCAACCATCTCATCCTCTGTCATCCCCTTCTCTCCCACCTTCAATCTTTCCCAACATCAGGGTCTTTTCTAATGATTTAGTTCTTCGCATCAGGTGGCCAAAGTGTTGGAGCTTCAGCGTCAGCATCAGTCCTTCCAATACATTTCCTTTAGAATGGACTGGTTGGCTCTCCTTGCAGTCCAAGGGACTCTCAAGAGTCTTCTCCAACACCACAGTTCAAAACCTTCCATTCTTCTGTGCTCAGCTTTCTTTATAGTCCAAATCTCACATCCATACGTGACTACTGAAAAAATCATAGCTTTGACTATATGGATTAGATTAGTTTAATGAGACGAGCAAAGGTTGAGAATATTAACTTTAGAACAATAAATGGGAGAGAAGTGTGATTATATAAAAAGTATTATGACCAAATTGATCATTTAATACTATAAATAAGGTAAAACTCACAAGTTAATTCCTGAAGGAAATTTGAACGTGCTACCAATAGACAGCAACATTCAAGTAGACTGAAATACAGGAAATTTTATGCCACAAAAAAACATAATTAGTTTGAACTAAACATTTTATTGGAGGAGGAAATGGCAACCCACTCCAGTATTCTTGCCTGAAGAATCCCCATGGATAAGGAGCCTGGTGAGTTTCCGTCCATGGGGTCTCAAAAGAGTCAGACATGGTTTAGCAACTACCCAACAACAACAAAACATTTCATTAATTTATTTGCTCAAACATTACCTACTGGGGGAAAAGTGGCCTTGATCATATTAATATTTGATAACCCCATACAAGTTAAATAAAAGGTATTTAAGAAAAAATTATTTGTGATCAATAGGAGAATAATTTTTAAAATCGTATAATCTTTAAAATGATCTCAGAATAAATTCGTTTCTGATTTTTACTGTTTCTGTATCTGGCTGTCCAATAAGTTACAGAATCACTGCCTCTCTATCAACCTAAGAACTTATCATATGAAAGAGTTAAGACATGACTTATTAGCTGAACCTGAAACAGAAATAGACAAAGGAAGTGGTATTTTCTGAGAATGGGAAATATGAAGCAAAAGAAAAAGTAATAAACCATACAAAGTATTGGGAGACTGTCCCTGCTAGAATTCAATCTGGAATTTGCTCATGTCTGCCACAGATCCACTGTAGTTCACTGTACCGCTCATATCATACCCTAAATTACAGAGACAGCAAGACTACTGAACCAACACCAAAGAAAGGCACTGATGCAGAAAAGACAGTGGGACTTCTGAGGATGGCTCATGATAAATTAAAATGCTTTAAATTCCAGTTTTGTTTGGATCTTTCCAGAAGCAAAGAGGAAGATCAGTAGCTATAGCTATAGTACTCCGATGAATATGTGATACATAAATTTTAATCTTAAGCAATCTGTATTTGTAAATTACAGGCAGTTAGTAAAAACTCAACGATATTCAAGAAATCTATCATTTAAAGATATCTGATATGGAATTGCTAACTGAAAAAGACCAAATTTAGCTCTAGAACGTCACTGTATGCTCTCAGAGGTTTATGTGTATTTTTCTTATTTTATTAGCTGTTTGTATTTCTGATTCTTGGTGTGTTTTCTCACATCCTCAATTAATTCCACTGTGGCTTTCGTAAAGTGTTTTAATAAGCAATTCCTTAAACGGTCCATAATAGTGATCAATTCTTTTGTCCAGCAGGGACATCTCAGATTAATAACATCATATTTATAATGATATCTAATAATGCTTGTTTCTTTCTTGGAATGCTTTACATTATATTTATAATTTTTAAATTCATCCAATTTCTAGATAGGGATGAGACTATGTTTTCTATGAAGGAGTACATTGTCTTTCCACTCTTTAACACCAATGTGCTTAGTCACTCAGTTGTATCCAACTCTTTGTGACCCCATGGACTGCAGCCTGCCAGGCTCCTCTGTCCACAGGCATTCTCTAGGCAAGAATACTGGAGTGGGCCACCATACCCTCCTCCAGGGGCTCTTCCTAGCCCAGCGATTGAACCCAGGTGTCCTGCATTGCAGGCAGATTCTTTACCAACTGAGCCACCAGGGAAGCCCCTTTAACACCAATAACTGATCACAATCATAGATAATGTCACTAATGATAAGCTATATCAATCTCTAAGTTTTTCGTGTTCAAACTCTACTCTTCTGATCATATAAGGTGAATACACAAGAAAGAACGATCTGAGTGCTGATAAGAGACAATTTCATATAAATTAAAGGTTATTTGAAAAGCATTACTGACATCCTCAGCAGAATCCTTAATTGCTAGAAACAGACAGTTTAACCATTGTCACCTAGAGGGAAGAGAAGAGATGGCAAATTTCTTCTGTATTGGATATTATTTAGGAGAAAGGATGGGAGAGAGAGAGATTGAGATTCAGTTTCTGCATACAGCATGCTGCTGCTGCTGCTGCTGCTGCTAAGTTGCTTCAGTCATGTCCAACTCTGTGCGACCCCACAGACGGCAGCCCACCAGGCTCCCCTGTCCCTGGGATTCTCCAGGCAATAATACTGGAGTGGGTTGCCATTTCTTTCTCCAGTGCATGAAAGTGAAAAGTGAAAGTGAAGTCGCTCAGTCGTGTCCAACCCTCAGCGACCCCATGGACTGCAGCCTACCAGGCTCCTCCGTCCATGGGATTTTCCAGGCAAGAGTACTGGAGTGGGGTGCCATTGCCTTCTCCAGCATACAGCATGAGTATGAGTATTTGCTGAAGTATCAGTCTGGTGTAGTATGGAAAGTATTTCTGAAATGTTCCTGCTTTTAACCATCATCATGCATGTGGACAGTGAAACTAGCCCCCGCAAACCATATGTTCATCCATTTAATTCATTCAGCCATCCAATGAGGATCTTAGCACCTCTCTTGTGCCAGGCATAGTTCTGAGCTTTTAAGATACAGAGAAGAATGTGGCAGAAAATTTCCTGTCCTTATAAAAATACATATTATAGCAGGATTAAGAAGACAATAAAGAAGTAAAAATGGATGAACAAAGCAAGTTCAGATAGAGATCCGTGCTCAGGAACAAGCTTGAGATTATGTGATGTTCCCACATGGCTGGGGGTAGGTATACTTCAGAATGGGAAAACAGAGGCAGTGTCTGAACGAAAAGAAACACAGCTTTCAATTACTGAGCGGTTGCTTATACAGGATTTTCCATTCATCTCTCTCTCCGGCTAACATGATTTGGCATTTCACTAATTATTATGATTCCATATAAGTGCTGAAATGCCAGTCAATAAATGATTATTGGGATCCTACTGTGTCCTCAGCTCCAGTACAATTGGAAAATGTGGTAGAAGTCAAACATATACTTCCACTGCTGTGATAAAACATGAGGTGGGGAATGATGCTTAAGTCAGTAAGTACTTAAACCTTCTTGTTTCGAGAGCTGAGTTTGAGCTTAAGCTTCTTCAGTCCATCCAAGTCCCAGGAACTCCTCCAAGAGGAGGCAGCATTTGTTGCCTGCCGCTAGATGGCACCAATTATTTCCACATTTTTAAGATGAAAAAAACAACAACAACAAAAATAGGAAACCACTATATCTTTTTCTATGCAATGGCCACATTTAAAATGGAAAAATGTTATGTTATGAGGCACATGATTAATAAAATGATTATTCTTTTACTAATGATTTTCTTATAGGAGGGAATCACAGCAATAGCATTATAGATGGTATGTTCATTCACTCACATTCATGTCTATTCGATGCATATTTGTTCCAAATAATCTTTTTGAAAATATATTAGGAGTATCTTTGAAATATTAAAAGGGAAAAAGGTAATTGAATACATAGAAAATGTATATCATAATTTAATATATATCAGGCTCAAAAATATTTGATAAAAATATATTATGATATTACACATAATTTTTATAAAGTTTTGCAGGAAATAGTTTTAATAAAAACAGTAGAGTTGTTTACTTTTGTAATTTCTGCTTTGTATCAAATAATAGTAACATTTATATTTTTAAAAAACATGGTATTTATTCTTTCAATTAAATGCAACAAAAATTATTATGAAATGTAAAATGGGATGTGAATCACTTAACTAAAGGTATATCTGATATTTTATATCAAAAATTTAATAAGGATAGCTTAATAAAACTTAAAACTTCAGATCTAGAAAAACAACATTTTACCATACGCCCTCCTTTTTCCTGACAGGTTTACAGTTCAGTTAAAACATATGCAAGATTTTTTTAAAGGAAAAGAACATGAAATATCCTCATTCTATTTTTTAAAAAAGAAGTGGCTGGTAAACATTCAAAATATGTTTATTCAGAAACAAAATGAACTGTTTTCATATTTGCCATTAGAAACATTAAAATGGCTCTGGAATAAATATAACCTGCCATCAGTAAACCCCAGAGTAAAAGTACAGACATGAGAGTGCACATAAAATGCACTGAGAAGAATGCATACAGCACTCATACGCTCTATGAATATATTATAAACACTTATAGTGAATTAAATGAAAAAGAAAAGTTGCATGTTCATCATGCTAATATATTTATTTTAAAAATCTAAACATCTTTGCTACTTCAGGATGAAAGATGAGTGCTGTTAATGTGATTATCACTACATTTCCTTCATTCTAAAATGGCCCCACTGTAATACTCACCTTAATACTGGCCAGAGTTTTTTGCCTCATGTTAAATAACGTTCTGTATCTCTGTTCTTCCTCATAGAGTCTCTCTTCACAGGCTTTTTTCTCATTTACAAGATGATCAAACACAGCTTGTGCATGTTCCTTTTTCTCTCTCAAGGTTATAAACTGGTCACTGTGAAGAAAGAAAGACTTGCATTTGCCACTATTCAATTCACATGTAATTTTCTAACATGTATTTATGATACAGTTAAAAATATGCAACACTGAAAAACGTCTTAGAACTGAATTTCTATGGAAAAATTCCCTGACCCTTTCCATATGTCTGTGCCCATGACATACATCTAAATGATCCAGGTGGAAGACGATTTCTGGAGATGCAGTGGATTCTCTTGGCTCCTTACTCAGGGCACCTCTGTTTTGTTGTCATTCCAAAAGAACTCCCCCTCCACACAGCACATAACTCCAAGGGTACATTCTGATCAGATTAAACCAACCAACATGAGGCTCATTATTCACCAGTAAACATAGATATTGGGGCTTCCCTGATAGCTCAGTTGGTAAAGAATCTGCCTACAATGAGGGAGACCTGGGTTCAATCCCTGGGTTGGGAAGATCCCCTGGAGAAGGGAAAGGCTACCCATCCCAGTATTTTTGCCTAGAGAATTCCATGGACTATATAGGCCATGAGATCGCAAGGAGTCAGACATGACTGAGAGACTTAATACATATATATATATATACATATATATATATATATGATCTTCCCAGGTGGCTCAGATGGTAAAGCGTCTGCCTACGATGCCTACCACGTGGGAGACCTGGGTTCAATCCCTGGGTGGGGAAGATCTCCTGGAGAAGGAAATGGCAACCCACTCTAGTATCTTTGCCTGGAAACCCCCATGGATGGTGGAACCTGGTAGGCTACAGTCCATGGGGTCGCAAAGAGTCGGACACGACTGAGCGACTTCACTTCACTTCACTTCATATAGTGCAATAAGATGAAAGGCAAGAGGTGAATTCCATATAGAAGGCACTCACACATTCACTAAATGTGAACAAGGGCTCCTGCTTTCAAATTTGCTGACAACAGCCATAGTGGAGAGAAAGAAACACAAAAATGAGTACCTATGTTGAGCTGATGAATCAACTAACCTTGAAGCTTACCCTAACTAGAGGCCTCTTGTTATGTGAAATAATTAACTTCCTTATTATTTAAGCTTGTGTGTGTGTGTGTGTGTAATGTATATGTGAAAGAGAAAGTGTTAGTTGCTCAGTCCTGTCCAACTCTTCGCAACCCCGTGAACTGTAGCCTGCCAGGCTCCTCTGTCCATGGAATTCTCCAGGCAAGACTACTGAAGTGGGTAGCCATTCCCTTCTCCAGGGATCTTCCCTACCCAGGGATCGAACTCGGGTCTGCCACATTGCAGGCAGACGCTATAACAGCTGAGCCACTGCTGCTATGTATTTTACTTATTTGCAATTAAGTGCATCCTGACTCAAAGGTAAAATTATTTTTTATGGTGAAATCAGTTATATTAGGAACTATATTAAGTAGAAAAAAATCATTAAAAAGTGGTTAAAACAATGCTGCAAAAATAAATGTATTTTAGAAATAATTGCCAGAGTTGATCAGTAACCCAGAATCCAGAATAAGCAGAGTTGCAAAAGCTCAGCACAGTCTTATGTTACCCACATTCGTTATCGTCTCTACTGGTATGGAAAATTGAATCATTTTCATAGTTAGCTATAAAGGCAGCAGGACTAAAAATTTTGAGGGTCTAAAATGGTAAAGTACTTTGAATATAATATCTCATTTAACACAACAACCACCCCATGAAAGGATAATTATTATGGCCATTTACAGATGAAAAACCTAAACTTCAGTATACTAAGCTTATATAAGCTAATTAATAAATGACAGACCCAGAATTCAAATCCAGTTCTGACTAGCTGTATTTGATTCAGCAGCTCAACACAAAATACTCACTTTTTTCCCCTTCTTTCTCTATGCTGTCTGTCATTAGCAAATTTGAAAACATGACTCTGGTCACATGTTTTAGATGGCTGCCTCTTCTTTTAAATGGAATAAAGTCCTCCCCTTTCATCTATCTCACCCGTGTTTTTTCCACTTCATCTCCCGTACTAACAACATCCATAACTCTTCTGTGACGTCCTATGGAAGTATTCACTAATAGCAACATTGACACCAGGTGAAAGAATCAGTAGATTATCCCTAATACAGTTAATCTGCAGTCATCTTCCGTTCCAGTCCTAGTTCAGGAGTCCATTTGCACCATCAGAAGAGCATACAGTTTGGAACAGGACAAACCTTACTGGAGTAGTTCCACTCCTAACTACTGTTGCAGTCTTAATCATTTGATTTCCCTGAGCCTGTTCCTTCAGCATTCATGTGTGAATGTTCTGACTGGATAGAAGAATTTACTGTGAGAACTGGATGAGAGAGGTGCTTAGATTGCCCTTACCAAGTACCTGGCACACTAGGAAGTCAATCAACGTTAGCTTTAAATCTTATTTGACACTGTCATCACTGTTAATTAATAGATTTGTAAATGACACACTGTTCTTTTTCTCCTCTTCCAGGGTAAAGGCAGACGTTAGTCAAGTTTAGGGAGGGAATTGATTCATTGAAACTTGGTGACTATTCTTGCTTTAAGGCAATATAATCTAGGTACAGGACGGAAGGGAAACATAAGAGTTGAAACGGTAAGAATCTTGAAGAAAAAAATTTCGTCAGCTCCCCTAGAACATCTTTGCAAGTTTAGTGTAAATTGTATAATTTCAGGCTTTTCCCTTTAAGCCCCCAATATTTTTAAAGATAGTAAATGACACGGATAAATATCTTTCAAAGAAAATGTTTCCTTGCTTTCTTATCTGATACTCTGAATATGATCCAGGAATTTTTAGATAAAGCTGTATGATTATTTTGAAGATAAGTTTTTACCCTATACCCTGTGGTAATAGCTAAACAAATCCTGTGGAGTTCATTGACTTGACTCCATTAAGATATTAATACATAGTATATTAGACTGTGCATAATGTTTTTCTGATATTTTAATCCCTCAAGTGTTATGATTTGCTAATGGTGTATTAGCTTTCTATATTTAAATCAAACCATCACTTTTAAACGTGCCCAATGTAAATTCCTCCAGTAGTCCTCCAAATTCTGTTCTCAATGTGTTAGAAAATAAGAACCAAGAGGAGTAAAGGAAGAATATGTAGTTTCTCAGTGGGGAGGGCGGGCCTATGGATACAGTAAGCCTTAAAGCATGATCATTCTGAAAGGGAAAGGCCTTTGTCAGGTATGCCTATGACTAATGAGGGGACTGTTCAAGAGGCATTTTTAAGACAATTAATGTAAGTACATTCCATGAAGTTTTTATACAATATCTATTTCTATATTCTTACCTCAAAAATGTTATCGAAAAGGTTGGGTGAGGGAGGAGCTAAGATGGCAGAGGAGTAGGACGGGGAGAACACTTTCTTCCCCACAGATTCATCAAAAGAACATTTAAACGCCGAGTAAATTCCACAAAACAACTTCTGAATGCCGGCAGAGGACATCAGGCACCCAGAAAAGCAACCCAAGTCTTCGAAAGGAGAGACAAGAAATACAGCTCCACCCACCAGAACACCGACACAAGCTTCCCTAACCAAGAAACCTTGACAAGCAACCTGTACAAACCCAAACAGAGCGAGGAAATGCCACAATAAAGAGAACTCCACAAACTGCCAGAATACAGAAAGGACACCCCAAACTCAGCAATTTAAACAAGATGAAGAGACAGAGGAATATCCAGCAGATAAAGGAACAGGATAAATGCCCACCAAACCAAACAAAAGAGGAAGAGATAGGGAATCTACTTGATAAAGAATTCCGAATAACCATAGTGAAATTGATCCAAAATCTTGAAACCAAAATGGAATCACAGATAAATAGCTTGGAGACAAAGATTGAGAAGATGCAAGAAAGGTTTAACAAGGACCTAGAAGAAATAAAGAGAGTCAATATAAAATGAATAATGCAATAAATGAAATTAAAAACACTCTGTATACAAGACAGCAAAAGAGACACTGATGTATAGAATAGTCTTATGGACTCTGTGGGAGAGGGAGAGGGTGGGAAGATTTGGGAGAATGGCATTGAAACACGTAAAATATCATGTATGAAACGAGATGCCAGTCCAGGTTCGATGCACGATACTGGATGCTTGGGGCTGGTGCACTGGGACGACCCAGAGGGTGGGGAGGGAGGAGGGAGGAGGGTTCAGGATGGGGAGCACGTGTATACCTGTGGCGGATTCATTTCTATATTTGGCAAACTAATACAATTATGTAAAGTTTAAAAATAAAATAAAATTAAAAAGAAAAAACACTCTGGAGGCAACAAATAGTAGAATAACAGAGGCAGAAGATAGGATTAGTGAATTAGAAGATAGAATGGTAGAAATAAATGAATCAGAGAGGATAAAAGAAAAACACATTAAAAGAAATGAGGACAATCTCAGAGACCTCCAGGACAATATTAAATGCTACAATATTCGAATCATAGGGGTCCCAGAAGAAGACAAAAAGAAAGACCATGAGAAAATACTTGAAGAGATAATAGTTGAAAACTTCCCTAAAATGGGGAAGGAAATAATCACCCAAGTCCAAGAAACCCAGAGAGTCCCAAACAGGATAAACCCAAGGCGAAACACCCCAAGACACATATTAATCAAATTAACAAAGATCAAACACAAAGAACAAATATTAAAAGCAGCAAGGGAAAAACAACAAATAACACACAAGGGAATTCCCATAAGGATAACAGCTGATCTTTCAATAGAAACTCTTCAAGCCAGGAGGGAATGGCAAGACATACTTAAAGTGATGAAAGAAAATAACCTACAGCCCAGATTATTGTACCCAGCAAGGATCTCATTCAAATATGAAGGAGAAATCAAAAGCTTCTCAGACAAGCAAAAGCTGAGAGAATTCAGCACCACCAAACCAGCTCTCAAACAAATACTAAAGGATATTCTCTAGATGGGAAACACAAAAACGGTGTATAAACTCGAACCCAAAACAATAAAGTAAATGGCAATGGGATCATACTTATCAGTAATTACCTCAAACGTAAATGGGTTGAATGCTCCAACCAAAAGACAAAGACTGGCTGAATGGATACAAAAACAAGACCCCTACATATGTTGTCTACAAGAGACCCACCTCAAAACAGGGGACACATACAGACTGAAAGTGAAGGGCTGGAAAAAGATTTTCCATGCAAATAGGGACCAAAAGAAAGCAGGAGTAGCAATACTTATATCAGATAAAATAGACTTTAAAACAAAGGCTGTGAAAAGAGATAAAGATGGTCACTACATAATGATCAAAGGATCAATCCAAGAAGAAGATATAACAATTATAAATATATATGCACCCAACACGGGAGCGCCACAATATGTAAGACAAATGCTAACAAGTATGAAAGGAGAAATTAACAATAACACAATAATAGTGGGAGACTTTAATACCCCACTCACACCTATGGATAGATCAACTAAACAGAAAATTAACAAGGAAACACAAACGTTAAACGATACAATAGACCAGTTAGACCTAATTGATATCTATAGGACATTTCATCCCAAAACAATGAATTTCACCTTTTTCTCAAGCGCACATGGAACCTTCTCCAGGATAGATCACATCCTGGGCCATAAATCTAGCCTTGGTAAATTCAAAAAAATAGAAATCATTCCAAGCATCTTTTCTGACCACAATGCAGTAAGATTAGATCTCAATTACAGGAGAAAAACGATTAAAAATTCCAACATATGGAGGATGAACAACACTCTGCTGAATAACCAACAAATAACAGAAGAAATCAAAAAAGAAATCAAAATTTGCATAGAAACTAATGAAAATGAAAACACAACAACTCAAAACCTGTGGGACACTTTAAAAGCAGTCCTAAGGGGAAAGTTCATAGCAATACAGGCATACCTCAAGAAACAAGAAAAAAGTCAAATAAATAACCTAACCCTACACCTAAAACAACTAGAAAAGGAAGAAATGAAGAACCCCAGGGTTAGTAGAAGGAAAGAAATCTTAAAAATTAGGGCAGAAATAAATGCAAAAGAAACAAAAGAGACCATAGCAAAAATCAACAAAGCCAAAAGCTGGTTCTTTGAAAGGATAAATAAAATTGACAAACCATTAGCCAGACTCATCAAGAAACAAAGGGAGAAAAATCAAATCAATAAAATTAGAAATGAAAATGGAGAGATCACAACAGACAACACAGAAATACAAAGGATAATAAGAGACTACTATCAACAATTATATGCCAATAAAATGGACAACGTGGAAGAAATGGACAAATTCTTAGAAAAGTACAACTTTCCAAAACTGGACCAGGAAGAAATAGAAAATCTTAACAGACCTATCATAAGCATGGAAATTGAAACTGTAATCAAGAATCTTCCAGCAAACAAAAGCCCAGGTCCAGATGGCTTCACAGCTGAATTCTACCAAAAATTTAGAGAAGAGCTAATACCTATCCTGCTCAAACTCTTCCAGAATATTGCAGAGGAAGGTAAACTTCCAAACTCATTCTATGAGGCCACCATCACCCTAATACCAAAACCTGACAAAGATCCCACAAAAAAAGAAAACTACGGGCCAATATCACTGATGAACATAGATGCAAAAATCCTTAACAAAATTCTAGCAATCAGAATCCAACAACACACTAAAAAGATCATACACCATGACCAAGTGGGCTTTATCCCAGGGATGCAAGGATTCTTCCATATCTGCAAATCAATCAATGTTATACACCACATTAACAAATTGAAAAATAAAAACCATATGATTATCTCAATAGATGCAGAGAAAGCCTTTGACAAAATTCAACATCCATTTATGATAAAAACTCTCCAGAAAGCAGGAATAGAAGGAACATACCTCAACATAATAAAAGCTATATATGACAAACCCACAGCAAACATTATCCTCAATGGTGAAAAATTGAAAGCATTTCCTCTAAAGTCAGGAACAAGACAAGGGTGCCCACTTTCACCATTACTATTCAACATAGTTTTGGAAGTTTTGGCCACAGCAATCAGAGCAGAAAAAGAAATAAAAGGAATCCAAATTGGAAAAGAAGAAGTAAAATTCTCACTATTTGCAGATGACATGATGCTCTACATAGAAAACCCTAAAGACTCCACCAGAAAATTACTAGAACTAATCAATGATTATAGTAAAGTTGTAGGATATAAAATCAACACACAGAAATCCCTTGCATTCCTATACACTAATAATGAGAAAACAGAAAGAGAAATTAAGGAAACAATTCCATTCACCATTGCAACGGAAAGAATAAAATACTTAGGAATATATCTACCTAAAGAAACTAAAGACCTATATATAGAAAACTATAAAACACTGGTGAAAGAAATCAAAGAGGACACTAATAGATGGAGAAATATACCATGTTCATGGATTGGAAGAATCAATATAGTGAAAATGAGTATACTACCCAAAGCAATTTATAGATTCAATGCAATCCCTATCAAGCTACCAACAGTATTCTTCACAGAGCTAGAACAAATAATTTCACAATTTGTATGGAAATACAAAAAACCTCGAATAGCCAAAGCTATCTTGAGAAAGAAGAATGGAACTGGAGGAATCAACCTATCTGACTTCAGGCTCTACTACAAAGCCACAGTTATCAAGACAGTATGGTACTGGCACAAAGACAGAAATATTGATCAATGGAACAAAATAGAAAGCCCAGAGATAAATCCACGCACATATGGACACCTTATCTTTGACAAAGGAGGCAAGAATATACAATGGATTAAAGACAATCTCTTTAACAAGTGGTGCTGGGAAAACTGGTCAACCACTTGTAAAAGAATGAAACTAGAACACTTTCTAACACCATACACAAAAATAAACTCAAAATGGATTAAAGATCTCAACGTAAGACCAGAAACTATAAAACTCCTAGAGGAGAACATAGGCAAAACACTCTCTGACATACATCACAGCAGGATCCTCTATGACCCACCTCCCAGAATATTGGAAATAAAAGCAAAAATAAACAAATGGGACCTAATTAACCTTAAAAGCTTCTGCACAACAAAGGAAACTATTAGCAAGGTAAAAAGGCAGCCTTCAGAATGGGAGAAAATAATAGTAAATGAAGCAACGGACAAACAACTAATCTCAAAAATATACAAGCAACTCCTACAGCTCAACTCCAGAAAAATAAATGACCCAATCAAAAAATGGGCCAAAGAACTAAATAGATATTTCTCCAAAGAAGACATACAGAAGGCTAACAAACACATGAAAAGATGCTCAACATCACTCATTATCAGAGAAATGCAAATCAAAACCACTATGAGGTACCATTTCACACCAGTCAGAATGGCTGTGATCCATAAGTCTACAAGCAATAAATGCTGGAGAGGGTGTGGAGAAAAGGGAACCCTCTTACACTGTAGGTGGGGATGCAAAGTAATACAGCCACTATGGAGAACAGTGTGGAGATTCCTTAAAAGACTGGAAATAGAACTGCCTTATGATCCAGCAATCCCACTGCTGGGCATACACACTGAGGAAACCAGAAGGGAAAGAGACACGTGTACCCCAATGTTCATCACAGCACTGTTTATAATAGCCAGGACATGGAAGCAACCTAGATGCCCATCAGCAGATGAATGGATAAGAAAGCAGTGGTACATATACACAATGGAGTATTACTCAGCCATTAAAAAGAATACATTTGAATCAGTTCTAATGAGATGGATGAAACTGGAACCTATTATACAGAGTGAAGTAAGCCAGAAATAAAAATACCAATACAGTATACTAACGCATATATATGGAATTTAGAAAGATGCTGACAATAACCCTGTGTACGACACGGCAAAAGAGACACTGATGTATAGATCAGTCTTATGGACTCTGTGGGAGAGGGAGAGGGTGGGGAGATTTGGGAGAATAGCAGTGAAACATGTATAATATCATGTATGAAACGAGTCACCAGTCCAGGTTTGATGCATGATACTGGATGCTTGGGGCTGGTGCACTGGGAAGACCCAGAGGGAGGGTATGGGGAGGGAGGAGGGAGAAGGGTTCAGGATGGGGAACACAGGTATACCTATGGCGGATTCATTTCAATATTTGGCAAAACTAATACAATATTGTAAAGTTTAAACATAAAAATAATTTTAAAAAAGGTTGGGTGAAAAAAAAAACATATATTATTAACCATTTCATATAAGTGAGAAATACTGAAATTAGTGGGAGAGATTATGAATTTCATAACAAATAAAAATTCTTATGCTTGGAAAAGGAGAAACATTAGAAGTTGTTTAAATAAGAATAAACCCAGAGGAGCAACAAAAAATGAAAGCAATTTATAATCATGTGTTTATACAAAAATTATAAAATATCACCTGTATATTTCACACCAGATCATGACAGAAAATATATATCATTCCAGGAATAAATTTTAAACAGGGAAATTTGATCACATCTCTTTTATAACTGATATAGTAAGTGTTTAATATTTCGATAAATTTAAAGTACTTACTTTAAATAGTCAAGTGTGTGATCAAAAGCAATCTTTTCTTTTTCTTTTTGTTCTAAGTTCTTATTCAGTTGAATGATTTTTGAATGATAAACAATTGTTTTACTTTTAGTGGTCTCTATTTCTTTAAAAATTTGTGAGCGTTTATCCTGGGGGAAAAAATCAGGAGTATTTTAAATACTAGAAGTTTCAAATTCTTGCAATTTAGGAACACAAATAGTTTTTGGCCATGTAAGCAATTAAAAGCAAACAGTAGTTAAAGAGGGAGGGGACACATGTATACCTATGGCTAACTCATGTTGATGTATGGCAGAGGCCAACACATTATTGTGAAGCAATTTTCCTTCAATTAAAAATAAAGGCATTTGGGGAAACAAGAGAATCAGCTCAGTTCATTCACTCAGTCATGTCTGACTCTTTGTGACCCCATGGAGTGCAGCATGCCAGGCTTCCCTGTCCATCACCAACTCCTGGAGCTTACCCAAACTCATGTCCATTGCATCAGTGATGCCATCCAACCATCTCATCCTGTTTTTTCCCTTCTCCTCTCGCCTTCAATCTTTCCCAGCATTAGGGTCTTTTCCAATGAGTCGGTTCTTGCATCAGGTGGCCAAAGTATTGGAGTTTCAGCTTCAGCATCAGTCCTTCCAATGAATATTCAGGACTGATTTCCTTTAGGATGGACTGGTTGGATCTCCTTGCAGTCCAAGGGACTCTCAAGAGTCTTCTCCAACACCACAGTTCAAAAACATCAATTCTTTGGTGCTCAGCTTTCTTTATAGTTCAACTCTCACATCCATACATGACTACTGGAAAAACCATAGCTTTGACTAGACAGACCTTTGTTGGTGAAGTAATGTCTCTGCTTTTTAATATGCTGTCTAGGTTGGTCATAACTTTTCTTCCAAGGAGCAAGGGTCTTTTAATTTCATGGCTGCAGTCACTACCTGCAGTGATTTTGGAACACCAAAAAATTAAGTCTCTCACTGTTTCCATTGTTTCCCCATCTATTTGCCATGAAGTGATGGGACCAGATGCAATGATCTTAGTTTCTGAATGTTGAGTTTTAAGCCAACTTTTTCACCCTCCTCTTTTACTTTTATCAAGAGGCTCTACATCTAATCAATGCAAACAACAATTCAGGTTTATGTTCTTTCCTCGAGCATTACATCTGATCAGGTTTCCTAAAAGATGGGTTAGAACCATCAATTCTCTCTCCCTCTCTACTCTGCACTAACTCATCTCCTGCCCTGCCCACCCACACACATCTGCACACCTGAAGGACATGTCTTTTAATATGTCAGCATGTGGTCACTGGTTATGAAACATGTATCCTGAAGGCAGGCATGAATATATATTGTTCTGAGGTTTAAGAAAAAGAGGTCAATGTTTAATACCAGCATAATTCCCCAAGGCTGGCTGGTCCAATCCAAGACTGGAGATCTGATTTGGTGTCTTTTTTTGCATGACCCCTTCATGGCTGTTGGTGTCTACATTGACTGGCTGATTTCCTGACTGTGTGATCAACTCAATGCAGGTTTCTGACTCCACATCTGGCCCAACTTCTAGCAATGGATTCCAGTCTCAGCTGCTCCCTTTGCTCCTATTTTCCTCCATTTTCCCCTCACATGCTTCATAATTCTTTCTCTATTCTTACAGGTTTCAAGAAGAATGAATTGCTAACCTTGTATACTTATTTTCCTATAAAAATCTTCTCTTTGTCCAAGATTTGGAACATGAGTACTGTATTTGAATTTTCATAACATTCACTTTTATTTTTTTTTTTCTGGAAGCTCTGGAATTTTTCCACTAATAAATGAGATGATTTGGGTTTGTTTGTTTGCTACCAGAATATAGTCAAGCCATCTGACAAGGATTCTTCAATGGACCCCCTAAAATATTATGTTATTTCTAGGAGAAAATTAAACCTAAAAAAAGTGTGAAAAGGCACAAATATGGGTAAAGATAAGTAGGAACGAGTCAGAGACAATGGGCAACTGTGGGTCCGGCATGTTCTCTACTACTCTTGACTTTCAGTTCAGATTCCATAAACGCCTTAAATCTTAAATGAAGATTTTCATGGGAAACTGAGATTTCAGAAGCAACGGTGTCAACAACTTAGACCACCAATTCAGTGATGCTGAAGGTGGTGCCAGAGATTTTACAGTAAAGGAAAGAGACAGTGCACTTTCTGCTAACAGCAGTGAAAAGCAAAAAGTATATCTGTTGCTTTTCATAGGCAACATCAGGCTTCCCTGATAGCTCAGTTAGTAAAGAATCTTCCTGCAATGCAGGAGACCCTGGTTCAATTCCTGGTTCGGGAAGATCTACTGAAGAAGGGATACGCTACCCACTCCAGTATTCTTGGACTTCCCTTGTGGCTCAGTGGGTAAAGAATCCACTGGCAATGTGGGAGACCTGGGTTTGATCCCTGGGTTGGGAAGATCCCCTGGAGAAGGGAAAGGCTACCCACTCCAGCATTCTGACTTGGAGAATTCCATGGACTGCATAGTCCATGCAGTTGCAAAGAGCTGGACACAACTGAGTGACTTTCACCCACTCACTCATAGTGAGGCTTTGATAAATGTGAGCACCATATCCCCTTCCATGGCATCAAAAATATTAGAGATATCCCACAATGAGAAAAGAAATTGTTAGATGCCACATGTCAATCAAGAGTATATGTCTGTGTATCCTGAGTATGCAAAATTGGGAGACCCCAAGAACAATTAGTGAGCCTTAATGAATGCTGAAGTGTCACCAGAGCAAATTGGAATTTAGGCATAAACAACACATTTATAATTTGGGGGGGTCATTTTTTTCTCTAGCCTGGTAACATGTTTCAGCAATTTTGAGGCTCTCCACCCAAAGACAGTTTCATGCCTAGACTTGGAAGGTTCTGGAAATCTGAAATGAAGTTAATTAATGCTTTACTATACAACATTTTTAATTACTTTATCTAAAAAACTATGAAGCCACATATTTTCAAAATAGTAGATAATACAAATTATATTCAGATTCTAAATTATTAATTTCAAATAAAATTTTAAATATTTATTTAAGATTTAATTAATGTTTTCACATTATCTAAATGTACTATTTCCAGGTTCTACACCTAAGATTTAATATGGGGCTAAACATAGCAAAAATTCAGTAATACTATTTAGCTTGGGCCATGACTGAATGTTTATGCAGAGTAAAAGATAAAATTATTTGTCTAACTTAGGTTCTTAGAGGGTAGCAATGCTGCTATGAAAAGTGAAAGTGAAGGCGTCAGTTACTCAGTCAAATCTTTGTGACCCTGTGAACTGTAGCCCGCCAGGCTCCTCTGTCCATGGAATACTCCAGGAAAGAACACTGAAGGAGAAGGAAAGCCATTCTCTTCTCCAGGGGATCTTCCTGACCCAGGCATCAAACCCAGGTCTCCTGCATTGCAGGCAGGTTCTTTACCATCTGAGCTGCCGGGAACACATAGTCCTGACCCAGGCATCAAACCCAGGTCTCCTGCATTGCAGGCAGGTTCTTTACCATCTGAGCTGCCGGGAACACATAGTACTGTTTATATACCAATCAACATAATGAGGACTTAACATATGCTATTAATAATGTCTGCAATTTCCTTTAGAATAGAGTTCCACAGCATGACACACAGGCATTCCTTCATCTAGGCATTAGCCTTCTCACCAACTTAATCTTTTTTCAGTCTTATTAACAGGTAATCTGCTCTCTGGTCATGCCAAAGTGCTTGCAATTCCACAAACACATAGCATTCTCCCATGACCTCTTTGCTTTGCAAACACAAGGTCTGTTTCTAAAATGTCCTAACTTAATTTCTTCATCAAATTAAAAACTATATAATAATAAAAGTAATGGGAACCATTTGTTAAATGCTTCTAGCGCCAATTATTCTTTCAGCCTTTTTGTGTATATCATCTCTGTTGTCTACAACATCATAGCAAGGCAAATATTCAACCTCCGGTTTTTCTATTAGTAGTTCTTGTTCTTACACATCACCTCCTCTGAAAAATCCTCCTGGATGCCCTCGATTCATCTGTGTTTACTCCTGCTTGACTCTTCCCACACTATTACACTGCTGTCATGGTTCTGCTCACAGTATATTAAGGCTGTCTGATCCCAACAAGATGATGTATTTCTTGAGTGAACCAAGTTCTCCTTTTACTTCCCCAACTCCAGAAACTTCCAACAATATTTAAGACATTTTAAGTGAAAAAGTTGGCTTAAAGCTCAACATTCAGAAAACGAAGATCATGGCATCTAGTCCCATCACTTCATGGGAAATAGATGGGGAAACAGTGGAAACAGTGTCAGACTTTATTTTTCTGGGCTCCAAAATCACTGCAGATGGTGACTACAGCCATGAAATTAAAAGACGCTTACTCCTTGGAAGGAAAGTTATGACCAACCTAGACAGCATATTGAAAAGCAGAGACATTACTTTGCCAACAAAGGTCCATCTACTCAAGGCTATGGTTTTTCCTGTGGTCATGTATGGATGTGAGAGTTGGACTGTGAAGAAGGCTGAGCACCGAAGAATTGATGCTTTTGAATGCTGCGATTCATGGGGTCTTAAGGAGTTGGACACGACTGAGCGACTGAACTGAACTGCACTGAACTGAAGTACTCAACGGTAACTGGAAAGACAAATTAATGTGAAGGACAAACAAAAGACAAAGAAGCCTTCTTCTCTAATCCTCCAACTCTTAGTAACTTCTATGATGCTGAGCACACACACAAGGTATTCAGCCATGTTTTCCACTGAAATTTATTTGTATTTGTTAGATATACCATCTTTGGCAATTTTTAATTAATATTTTAGTAAATATGAAGATGTGGATAGAAGAACTCTGGAGGCATTCCACTGCAGTCTTGAACACATATGTTTTCTCTTTTGTGACACATGTTACAAGTGCTTTGTTATTAAGAACAGTAGTATGCTGGGTAGTGAGAGCTGGCCTGAATGCTTTTACCCTGATGTTAATGGAAATGCACATAATGATTTATAATTAAACATCATGTTTGCTGGAAGATACTGGTAGATACTATTACACATGTTATCAAGTTAAGTCTTTTTTAAAAAAATAAAAGTGGCTTTTGAATTTTATCAATTTTATTTTAAGTGAACTTTCATTTCTGTACATGCAGTGAACTATATATTTTTGTTGAGTCATCATCACATTCATCAAAAGAGTCTTATTTTGCATAGTATATTCTTTTCAGCATATTGCAAAATTCAATTCACAATATATTTTAAACTGTCATTTATGTTCATAAGTGAGATCACTTATGTATTTTTCAGTTATGGTTTCAGGGTTATATTTTAACATAATAAATTTAAACACTTTCCATGCCTTCTTATGCTCTGAACCTGGTTTTTGTAGGGAGGCTTATAAAGTATCTATGTTTGTCCTTGCCTTTACTAAAATTACACCAATGTTATTGTTATTGATCTATTTTTGCTAATTTTTTCTTCAGATCAGATCAGTCGCTCAGTCGTGTCCAATTCCTTGCGACCCCATGAATCGCAGCACGCCAGGCCTCCCTGTCTATCACCAACTCCTGGAGTTCACCCAGACTCACGTCCATCAAGTCAGTGATGCCATCCAGCCATCTCATCCTCTGTCGTCCCCTTCTCCTCCTGCCCCCAATCCCTCCCAGCATCAGAGTCTTTTCCAATGAGTCAACTCTTCGCTTGAGGTGGCCAAAGTACTGGAGTTTCAGCTTTAGCATCATTCCTTCCAAAGTAATCCCAGGGCTGATCTCCTTCAGAATGGACTGGTTGGATCTCCTTGCAGTCCAAGGGACTCTCAAGAGTCTTCTCCAACACCACAGTACAAAAGCATCAATTCTTCGGCACTCAGCCTTCTTCACAGTCCAACTCTCAAATCCATACACGACCACAGGAAAAACCATAGCCTTGACTAGACGAACCTTTGTTGGCAAAGTAATGTCTCTGCTTTTAAATATGCTATCTAGGTTGGTCATAACTTTCCTTCCAAGGAGTAAGCATCTTTTAATTTCATGGCTGCAGTCACCATCTGCAGTGATTTTGGAGCCCCCCAAAATAAAGTTTGACACTGTTTCCACTGTTTCCCCATCTATTTCCCATGAAGTGATGGGACCGGATGCCATGATCTTCGTTTTCTGAATGTTGAGCTTTAAGTCAACTTTTTCACTCTCCACTTTCACTTTCATCAAGAGGCTTTTGAGTTCCTCTTCACTTTCTGCCATAAGGGTGGTGTCATCTGCATATTTGAGGTGATTGATATTTCTCCCGGCAATCTTGATTCCAGCTTGTGTTTCTTGCAGTCCAACGTTTCTCATGATGTACTCTGCATATAAGTTAAATAAACAGGGTGACAATATACAGCCTTGATGAACTCCTTTTCCTATTTGGAACCAGTCATTGTTCCATGTCCAGTTCTAACTGTTGCTTCCTGACCTGCATACAAATTTCTCAAGAGGCAGGTCAGGTGGTCTGGTATTCCCATCTCTTTCAGAATTTTCCACAGTTGATTGTGATCCACACAGTCAAAGGCTTTGGCATAGTCAATAAAGCAGAAATAGATGTTTTTCTGGAACTCTCTTGCTTTTTCCATGATCCAGTGGATGTTGGCAATTTGATCTCTGGTTCCTCTGCCTTTTATAAAACCAGCTTGAACATCAGGAAGTTCATGGTTCACATATTGCTGAAGCCTGGCTTGGAGAATTTTGAGCATTACTTTACTAGCATGTGAGGTGAGTGCAATTGTGCAGTAGTTTGAGCATTCTTTGGCATTGCCTTTCTTTGGGATTGGAATGAAAACTGACCTTTTCCAGTCCTGTGGCCACTGCTGAGTTTTCCAAATTTGCTGGCATATTGAGTGCAGCTCTTTCACAGCATAATCTTTCAGGATTTGGAATAGCTCAACTGGAATTCCAGCATCTCCACTAGCTTTGTTCGTAGTGATGCTTTTTTGTCTTTTATAGATAAATTATACAATTCATCAAGATTTTAAGATAAATTGTTATGCAATTTTGTATATAATTATGCCTCTTATAATTCTTCTCATAATATGTTCTCTTTGCCTTTAGTAGGTATGCAAAATACTTTCAGTTGTTTTTACCAAAATACTTTATTGGTAATACCAAATTGTAACATTGGCCCATCTCATAAATTTTGCCTTATACTTTATCATCAGTCACTTGTAAGTAAAATGTAAATTGTATTTCTAAATATTCTTAACACAGAAGTAAATAATGAAAACGTGATTAAAAAATATTTCCAGTGGTCTACATATTATTTTTTGTTATAATGTTGGTATTGAGTTATGATTTTACTTTATTAGGGTCAAAAAGTAACCTGTATGATTTGACCAGTATAATGTAATAGTTAAGAGCATAGATAGATTCTAGTGCCAGATATAATGAATCTCAACACCATCATTAAGAAGGTGTGTGAAACTGAGCAAGTTAATTAAAAAACTGTGCATCAGATTCTTCAACCACAGAATGGAGATAATAATAGCACACTCTTCATAGAATTATCATGAAGATGAAATTAGTTAATAGGTCTGAGCACTTATAATCATGCAAAATATTTCTTAAAAATGTAAAACATTAACATGTTATTATTATTACACATATTGTTTTCCTTGGTAATGTTTAAAAATATTTCTTTTGTGGCCCTAGGTTTAGCTTTATTTAAACACAATCGCACCTCTACCTCATGGCCCATATGCTGTTCACTGACAAATCCTCTTGGTGGTGGTGGTTGTTGTTCAGTCTCTAAGTCTTGTCTGACTAGTAGTAGCTATTGGTGCTACCTTTAAAATATATTCAGAGAATGGAAAGTTAAAGACAATGCTTTAAATGGTATGTTAAAGCCCTCCGATATACAGCCAGTTGGTTCACGCAGCCTACATACCAGCTTGAGGGTAACATGTCAGATATTAACAAATGCTTTAGTCTGTACACTGGTCTCATCTTCAGAAACATGGTACTGTCTAAGACACTACAAATCCCTCTAGGAATTTAGGAAAGGTAATGGGAAGATACACTAGCCCAGTGGGAAAGACACTGTAAGAAAGAAAATGAAGACACAGAGACTCTGTGTCTGTGTGTGTGTGTGTGTAGGTACACGTGGGCACCCCTGTGTGCACACATGGATGCAAAATCAATTTACTGCAACCAATTATAAATGACAGACACTCATCTAAAATTAAATTTGCTGGAATAGTTTTCATTTACATGAAGAGGCTGCAAATTCAAAATAAATTTTTGACATTAAATTTCTTACCTCAGTTTTTATTATTGCATCCTGGGTCTTCTTCCCCTTTCTTTGCAATTTTTTCTTAGTTTTTTCTACATTTCTTTTAACTTCTCCTCTCTTCTCAAGTACTTCATCTAGCAACTATAGGACAATTTAGAAATTAAGATGTGCAATATTAATAGTCCAATTGTCTGGGTTTAGGATTGATAGTTCCCAAGCGACTATTTTAATAACAACAACATATATTTTGGTGTAAAAGGAAAGGATGACCACACATGAATTACAAAAACATACTATGATATCCATAATCCTAATATCAACTTGAATAACCAAAGAAAATAAAATGCTAATCAATTTTAGCTAAGTAATAACTAATAAACTCACATCGAAATAATAAATTTTCCTGACAATATTTAAACATTTTAATCAAAATTAAAACTCCAAATTTTCAGTACTCATTATAGTGTGTGAAAACTTATTCTTCCAAGAATTTATGCTAAATTAATAGTGTTCATAATTTATACACCGCTAAAGAATAATAAACCAAATTGATTACTGAACTACAAGAAAGTAGAAAACAGTGGCTAGTATAAAATAAAAGAATAAAAGTCATTAATCTTTTCTGGTATTCATTATTATTCTCAGATGATTACACCAAGGCTTTGATGTAACTAATAAACTCCTATCATTAGTGTAAGGAGGAGCCATTGTTAAAATAATTTATCTCAGTGGTTCTTAATACTGGTTATATATTCATTACAGGAGCGCTGGGATAAGCACTGGAAGTCCTAAGTTGAGATGTACACTCAGAATTTGTTGTTTCCATGGTTTATGCCCTTGTACAAGTTGCTTCATGCAGGTAGGCTCAAGTTTTCTCATTCTATGTTACAGCTAAATTCTCTCTTGCTTATTTTAGAGAGATGCTTTGAAGATCAAAATAAAATTTCATAATAAGGAAACTGAAAATCACAAAGTTTTTAATAAATGAAATTCTGAAAAGTAGTACAGTCTACAAATACAAAGTCACATCATCATTTGCAAATAAAAGACAATTCTGTTGCCAAAATGCCCCAAACGAATATATGCGTGTTCTCCCTTCAGCTGAGGACAAGAATGTATAACTCTTACCACACCTTCTACTTCTTCAAAAGACTAATGATATGATGTATACATATTTTTTCTATTAAATCTTTTTTTGGGAAGGGCTAGTAATATCAGTTACTGCCATAAACTTGTTGTTCTGAAAATATTTTATCAACATTTGCTTATTTTTTATCCCAGCTGTCTTCACTTCATCTATAGACATCACAGATTTACCATGAAAATGTCAGGACGCATTATCTTTCATATTTGAACAAGCACAGCTTTGGAATTTTACTAACAAGCGGTGAAGACTTTGAATTAAATTCCCTACAGTGGGTAATCATACCAGAAAAATCACCACTCATTCATTTGGAATTTGCTTTTCCTAGGTATATTCTAAGTAAAGGGTTCCAGGAAATAGCATTAATACTGTTTTGCCATGTAATTCCACTGTAGACCACTTGTGTGGTCCTAGAATAGTTGCTTATTTTGTCCATGCTTTTACTTCCTCCGATATGAAATCCTAATTTTCCAAATGATACTGTAAATTGCATAAATGATTTAGCGACCTAAATATTCCTGCAAATTAGTTTCTGGATTAATGATAAATGCTTACGTCAGCATGTTCTTGGTGGCAAGTTTTGATTTTTTCAGCTTCTTCTTCTAGTTTAAGCAGTGGTTTCTCCATTTCTGCCAGTGCTAGGGAATAGATTGCTTTCTTTCTCATAAGGTCCTGCTTCTCAAGTGTCTGTTCTTCTTGAAGGGAAAAGAGTTTTTTCTGCCAGCAAAGATTATTAAATAATTCATTGTTATTAATTACCTAAACATTTATTGAGACTTTATCCTGTGCTGGGTAGTAATATTTAAAAATCAAAACAATAAATGCCACCATAAAAAAGCAATAGGTAGAAATATAGTATATTTACAGAGTATATATTTAAAGATATTATTAAAATACAGCATATTTAAAGGCATTATTATAAAAAATGAGAAAAAACTTAATAGACAATAGAAATAAAATATTCTTATATATTGGAGGATAATAAAGTTAGAGAACACTTTAATGACAAATTTTGTAATATATGTAAGTCCTGCAGTCTAAGACTAAATAAAACCAATAAAAATAAATTCATAAACTATTAAGCAAAAAGATCTGGAATATTACTGAATTATTGGGCTTATAAACAGTGAGAAAAAAATGAGACAATTTGGCACTTTCAAACATACAGAATTTGAGAGACATTGCTTTTATATGTTTGAAAATATCAAATTTGCCAACAGAAAAAAATTACAAAATTTGTGTTCGCTTCAGAGAAGAACAGAAGTACAGATAATCTCAAATATTTTTTTAATAACCTGTTTTGGACTGTTTTATGTGTTGATTTTCCTCTTTTTGTAGTAATGGTTTCAAATACTTATGTATTTCTGAAGGGGAGGCAATCTAGAAACATGCCAGGGTTCAGAACACCTAATCTGGGATCCAAAAGATATGCAGGTGGTAGACAAAGATTTTAAAAAGTAAAGAAATAGCTATGCAGTGTTTATAGCTAATGTTTATAGCTAAACAGTGGAAGTCAAAGTCATCCAGTCCTGTCCAGCTCTGTGAACTCATGGCCTCCAGCCTGCCAGGCTCTTCTGTCCATGGCTTTCTCCAGGCAAGAATACTGGAGTGGGTAGCTGTTCCCTTCTCCATGGGGTCTTCCCAACCCAGATCTCCCACATTGCAGGCAGATTCTTTACCATCTGAGCCACCAGGGAAGCCCTGCTAGCTATAATATTTTAGTTTCAAAATCTTTATGTAGAAATATCATAGCATTTTTTTTTTCAGTCTTAAATAAAAGAATTCAGCTGAAAGACACTAAGACTAAAGAAAACATAACATCATCACAAGGCAAACTAAAGAGACACTGCCCTTTTACCAGACTGGCAGAAATTCCCATTAA
Organism: Bos taurus; assembly: GCF_002263795.3. Classification (NCBI taxonomy): domain Eukaryota; kingdom Metazoa; phylum Chordata; class Mammalia; order Artiodactyla; family Bovidae; genus Bos; species Bos taurus. The sequence continues at coordinate 23,933,849 of NC_037351.1, read as the reverse complement.
GCCACAAAATGAGATATGTATACGAGAGGTCAGTTTCTTTACGCATGATCAGACGCTGCTAGTCGTACACAGAGGGCAACTGTCATCAACTAAGGACAGAAAACTGCTGGCTTGCAAACCAAGTAGTGAAAAGATGCCTCATTACAGGCAAATTTAAAATGCTAAGTAAACTGCAAATTAAAAGAATAAAATATTGAAACCAATTGGGTTTACCTGAATCATCATTCCATTAGCCACTTCACCTCGAGTGAGTTTCTTCAGGAAGTCTTCTCTGCCCTGTACATTATCAATTTTTTTAAAACGAAAGGAGGTTTTATGTATGAAAAGTCACAAAACATTTTAAGACAACTGCTAACACAAAATACATTTTACTAGGTTAAAATGAAGACTAACTGTTCACTACACACTGAGTATTATAATTAAAAGATAAATAAATAAAATCCTGATGTTATCTGAAGCACAATTAGTAAGTGATACAATACCAGGAAATAGAATACAGAATATCTGTTCAATTAATTGTATGTTATAAACTTGAACTAAAATATCAAAGTAAGAAAATCAAAAAGGAAAAACTAGATAGTCTTCAATTACTCTTTTAAAAAATATCAATCTTCTTTCACTATTTTCCAGAATGAACACATTCCATTTTGAAAGCGGGACAGATGAATTCAAGTTTAGACTTTACAAAACATGATCAAATTCTCCACGTGGCTACAAAAAATTTTCTCTTTGGCTGTTTCTTATTTTAAAAAATCATTCCTTGAAAGATGGTGGACAAAAAACATGTGGAAAAAATTTTCTATTTGATACTTGGATAGAGAGTCTTAATGTCTTTATAGTTGTACTTTATATTATCACACAACCAGATTTAGAAATAACTCAAAAATTTCCTTCTGTGTTTAGAATTACCACTTGGAACACCTTATTTGAGGGAGGAGTTGTCCTGGATTTAAGCTGTCCTCTATATTAAAAAAAGATGTACGGCTTTGTAAAGAAGAACTGTTGAAGTTCTCTAAAATTCCTCCTTCATTACTGAACCCCTACCATATCACAGAGTCTACACAGACATTCTTAAGAAACAAGTCAATAAGTCTCTCCTACAACCCATTTCCTTAGTATAGCAACCCATCAAAATTACACTCTTCTAAAGTAAAGCAAGATAACTCCAAAGAAGAAAAGAGGAGATAAAGAAGGCAATACCTTTAATATATTACTTCACCCAAGGATATACCTATATCTAAAGCCAATTTATTCAATGATGTATTTTGATAATTTAAAAGAAATTAGTTGCCTCTTCTAATATAACAGATAACAGTTTTATCAACTAGTTAAACATTTAGTATTAAGGGAACCAAATTACAAATGACTCTATAGACTAGAAAAAATATACTGTATTTCAAAATAGTAACTGAAAAATGTGTGTGTGTGTGTTTATCAAGGAGATAAATTGCAAAATGGTACGGCATGAAGCTGAAGAGATAAACTATCAGCTTATGTAGAATCTTTAAGGCACAATAAGAAAATTAGTGAAGAATGTTAAACAAGGTGTGTGTTTTAGGAAGGTTACTTGGGCTGCAATGGGGATTAATTAGTGTTTCCTTAAGATTCATTCATCCTTTTAAGTTTTTTTTTAATTGTTAGTAAAGAGAGAACTCTATTGTTTAAGTGAATTCAAGTTCCTGAACTTACATAAATTAACATCATGCAAAAAGAATTTGCATAAATGAGGCCAATAAAAACTGTAGGCAGTATGTGTGCTCAGTTCCTCGTGTACAATGCTCTGTGACCCCATGGACTGTAGCTCGCCAGGCTCCTCTGTCCACTGGATTTCCCAGGCAAGAATGCTGGAGTGGGTTGCATTTCCTTCTCCAGGGGATCTTCCTGACTCAGGGACTGAACTCAAGGAGTCTCCTGCCTCTCCTGCACTGGCAGGCAAATTCTTTACCACTCTGCCACCTGAGAAGCCAGTATATGAGACATTATAATAAAATAGGCTAGAAGTCTGAAGATGCAAGAGTAAAACAATTGCATTTCTTTGAAAAGAAGGGAAGAGTCCCATGAAATTTTGAAACCTGTATTTCTATACAAAACCAACTCAACCTATTACCAGTGGATCAACATGCACTTCCTGCAAGACAACATCTGGAGCTTCACTCTCGCCTCTCAGGGAACTCTTTAAGCTCTGCTTTCTACCATGCCCCCAAACCTCCATGACTCAGAGCAAGGTCAAATGACAGGTCACCAGAAGGGAAACTACTGGGTTGGCCAAAACAGTCATTCGGATTTTTCTGGACGATGGTATGGAAATGGCCGAATGGATTTTTTGGCCAACCCAGTCCTTGTTACTGACTGGGCTGCCGATTTCAACTTCCACCGGCCACAGGGCATGTTTCCAGCCAGATGTTCAAGCCCTTCCCTCGGTACTATCCCCTTCCTGAAAGCATACTCTGTCCATCCGGGCACTGGCCAAATGCTGGGAAGTTGACCAGTTCCTAGGAGAGCTACCAAGTTACTATGACCTTCAAGAACCCGAGAATTAGCCTAAGACTGACATTAAGGTGAGCTCTGAGGGTCAGAGGTGCACACAGGCCACAGTGCAACATCTGAGTGAGGGGACCTATTTGTCATCCCTTCCTGTTGTCACAAGAAGCATTCCCTGTAAAGCTGACTCTGAGGTGGTGGGGTTTTGAGTGCAGAATTCTTATCAAGGCGTGTACTTGGAATCAACTCCTGTTGGACTGGAGAGGGGGCATGATGGGAAAAATAGAAAGAAGATGGGAGATGATGCAGGATTAAGCAAAAACATAGGCTGAGCTCTTAATACAAAGCATCCCCAACAAGAATCTTGGTCAACACCATGGGGTGTCCTGGAGCAAGAACAGGCCCCCAGCTTTGCTGCACCTGGAAGGGGAATGACCTCAAGCAAAGTGACAACTGATTTCTGAAGTAGAATCTGGGCAGTTAAGTCCATGAAGCTTCTGTCATGAGTCCCCTCAATGATAAAGCTATCATTAGTGCTACTAAGACTTATAGGCAAAGTATTATTACCTGCCTACTATGTAGAGTTTGTTTTAACCTCACAACGAAATCCATGAAATCGCTAGTATTGTCCCCTTTTGCAAATGGGAAAATTGGGACAGATTATATAAATTACCAGAATGCAAAAATCTAGCACACATGGGAAGCAGTATGCTAATCCACATAGAGAGCCCAGGGACTTTATTTCATTGCCTTAGGATCTCAGCAACGCCTGGATACGTAGAATCCTTCAATGTGACTGAAATATTTAGTGCAGAGCCTTCTGACTGCCCTGTCTCTTCCTTTGCGAAGTCTGCTTTTCCATTAGGCTTTCTAAGCAATTGGACTGCTGGACTCTGTAACTCAGCCACCTGTTCCACAGACAGAGGAATCGAATGAGACTCTGTTATAGACACACCAGTCTTCCAGTGAGGCCATGTGCGCGTGCAAGCTAGGTTGCTTCCTGTCTACCTCTTTGTGACCTGGTGGACGGTAGCTCACCAGGCTCCCTTGTACATGGGATTCTCCAGGCAAGAATACTGGAATAGGTTGCCATGCCTTCCTCTAGGGGATCTTCCCGACCCAGGGATTGAACCCATGTCTCTTACATCTCCTGTATTGCAGGCGGATTCTTTACCATTAGTGCCAGCTGGGAAGGCTCCAGTGACATGACAGCTGGCTCTAAAACAGAGTCTGCTTAGAAGGTTATAAACACTAGGGAGATGCTTCTTTTTAAATTCTGCAGCATGGATTATGTCATTGCAAAAAAAAAAAAAAACAGTAGCAGGCTAAAATGGGTATGAATTACTGTAGGCTTAACATAAGAACCAGAGTGTAGTGTTCTTAGCAAAATACTGATTGCTTATCATTGAAAACATTCAAAAAGAGAGACTTGACAATGACAACGAGCTACAGTAGTTGTAAAAAGATTCCCAGATTTAATCATCTAAGTTCCATTTTTTGAGAATATGCTGTATCCCAGGGAATTTCCTAGAATATTTTATATGTCCAACTCTTTGCGACCCCATGAATCGCAGCACACCAGGCCTCCCTGTCCATCACCAACTCCCAGAGTTCACTCAGACTCACGTCCATTGAGTCAGTGATGCCATCCAGCCATCTCATCCTCTGTCGTCCCCTTCTCCTCCTGCCCCCAATCCCTCCCAGCATCAGAGTCTTTTCCAATGAGTCAACTCTTTGCATGAGGTGGCCAAAGTACTGGAGTTTCAGCTTTAGCATCAGTCCTTCCAAAGAAATCCCAGGGCTGATCTCCTTCAGAATGGACTGGTTGGAACTCCTTGCAGTCCAAGGGACTCTCAAGAGTCTTCTCCGACACCACAGTTCAAAAGCATCAATTCTTCGGTGCTCAGCCTTCTTCACAGTCCAACTCTCACATCCATACATGACCACAGGAAAAACCATAGCCTTGACTAGATGGACCTTTGTTGTCAAAGTAATGTCTCTGCTTTTCAATATGCTATCTAGGTTGGTCATAACTTTCCTTCCAAGGAGTAAGCGTCTTTTAATTTCATGGCTGCAGTCACCATCTGTATTGATTTTGGAGCCCAAAAAAATAAAGTCTGACACTGTTTCCACTGTTTCCCCATCTATTTCCCATGAAGTGGTGGGACCGGATGCCATGATCTTCGTTTTCTGAATGTTGAGCTTTAAGCCAACTTTTTCACTCTCCACTTTCACTTTCATCAAGAGGCTTTTGAGTTCCTCTTCACTTTCTGCCATAAGGGTGGTGTCATCTAGGCACCCCTATCGATCCATGTAGGGACCTTGCAAAATGATCAGAGATGCACAAGTTTCAGTTAACTTGAGGCTGCGGAAAGTGAGGGCTGCCTGTGTGTCGTGTGTGTATGTGTTCGTGCAACACACACGTGTATATGAGTCATCATATCCATTTAGTGACTTAGCTACAACTGTTGTTGTCCAGTCACCCAGTCATGTCTGACTCTTAGTAACCCCATGGAATGCAGCATGCCAAGCCTACGATTCAAAGACGAGAAAACTAAGGTCACAAATGTCATGGCAGTTGCCACATGACTAAGACTCAACGAGTATCAATGCCGAGCTGCTTGACATTGCAGGCTGGGCTACTACACAGCACTCTGAAATAAGCCACCTCTTCTTCTCAGCTTTCAGTCCTCTGTCTGGCACATAATCTCTATTGAATGAACAATTTATTGAACAAATGCATTAACAAATAACAACAACAACAAAAACTAGTCCCTAGGCAGGGATATGAATTGTAAAATTTCAGGGCTTTCCACATTTAAAAATATGTTTTTAAAATGTCTTTCTATATAATGAGAAACTTGGGATTCATCCAGCTATCACACAGATTCTCACTCATAAACAGCATCTTGAGGAGAAAGAATGAAACAAAGCCTACAGGATGTTTTCCCCGAGATGCAGAGAAATGGGTGAGGTGGTAGGGAAGGCAAGAAGATAAGTAACTGGATAAGCACTGAAAGCAGACTGCCTTTCTCAGGAATGCACTCTGCAGCCCAACCCAGGCCAGGCTTTTCGGTTTTTCAAACTGCCAAAGTACAGTAAAGGGATTGAAAGCCCAGAAGCATCATCATTTCACACCTGTAATTCAACCAAGAATTATCAATGAATGCTAAGTCCGCTGGGTGAACTTTTTGGAAACAGTTCCATATTCTTACAATATCACTCAGTTGAAAGTAAAAGTGAAAGTCCGCTTAGTTGTGTTCAACTCTTTGGCACCCCATGGACTGGGATTCTATGGAGAATCTATGGGATTCTCCAGGCCAGAATACTGAAGTGGGTACCCTATCCTTTCTCCAGGGGATCTTCCTAACCCAGGGATTGAACCCAGGTCTCCCACACTGTAGGTGGATTCTTTACCATCTGAGCTACTAGGGAAGATTATCACTCAGTTGAGTACTTGTTAATTATAGCAGGAGGATGGATAAACCACAACTTTAACCAAATGATCAAACTTACTATCACTATTATCACTTTGGCCACCTGATGTGGAGAACTGACTCACTGGAAAACACTCTGAAGATGGGAAAGATTGAAGGCAAAAAGAGGAGAGGGCAGCGGAGGATGAGATGGTTAGATTTCATGACCAACTCAATGGGCATGAATCTAAGCAAACTCTGGGAGACAGTGAAGGCCAGGGGAGGACTGCATGCTGTACAGTCCATGGGGTGGCAAAGAGTCGGACACGACTTAGGGACTGAACCACAGCAACAACTGTCACTGGTTATGAGACAAACTTACACCGTGTGTTTTGTAATATGTCTTATTGATACAATATTATAACTTATGTAATATTCCTGCCACAAGTGTTTTCTCTGAATCTAATCATGAGTAAACACAAAGATCAATCCACACTGAGAGAAATTCTGCAAAGTAACTGGCCTTGACTCCTTAAAAAATGTCTGTGTAATGAGAGACAAACTAAACAGAAGTGTAAGGGACATTATACGATTAAAGGGAATTTAAAAGTGATAACAAATGCAATGTGTTATAACTCAAGCATGTGGCAACCAACCAAATCAGAGAAGTGTGTGTGTGGACTGTATATTTGTGCCAGTTTCCTAATTACTGTCTCTTAGCTCTCATTGCACTCTTAACTCTGATTTGAGATACTGGAGCTGGGTCTTGTGCATGAACAGTGAACAGTTTTCTTCTGCCAGCTGGAGTAAAGTGAGGCTTTATCAGTAGAGGGCTCAGAGGGGCTTACAAGCAAAGGGGATTCCCAGCCTTGTTTTGGTTCTAATTTCCCCTTCGTCATGCACAACTGATGTCGGCTGGTCTGCGAGGAACCTCCAGCCCTCAGCCAGGTTCTCCACCCAGCAACTCTGTTCACACTCCAGTCAACCTACACCAAGGTTCTCTGCTTCTGGGCCACCTACTGAACACAGCCGCCCTCTTCTATAATGCCTTACCCTGCTTTGCAGGAGAACAGCTTCTTCCACAACTATCATGTGGGTACGTTCCCGCATCCCTACGGGCTGTGAATATCCCCTGCATCTGCTCTTCCTACATGCTTCAGACCAGGGTCTGTAAGCTTTCCCTGTAAAGGGCTAGACAATAAATAATCTACACTTCGTGGCTATAAGGTCTGTCACAACTACTCAAATATGGTTTTGGAGAAAAGGAATAAAAATGTATTAAAAAGATAGCTTTGAAGAGTTTGAAAGAAGCTGAGGGAAAGCGAGTGACAGCATCTCAGAGGCTCGGAAGAGCCTACGCTGAAACCATCCCAGTGGTTGACTTGCTGCCCGGCTTTAGCAGCCAGAAACCAGCAGGTGGCAGCAGAGAGCTATTCTAATGGAAGCGACTCCTGCACGAGCAGAAAGGACAGCTGAAGTCCAGAGACCCATGTTTAAAGAGAAAATGGAAGGAGAAACTAAACATAAATAGATCTAAGCTCATAATCACGGATGTTTCATCCCTTTTATTTCCAGTGACAAAAGGGGCACTAAGGAAGGTTGTAGAATTCATTACATAAGGTATGAGACACCAAGAGAGAGAAATAGACTTTAAGAATTAAAACCATAAAGCAAAATTTGGAATTTCTGCAGGTGGGCTGGGATGAGTTAGTGGTGCAGGGCAGCTCTGGCTGTGAATTGCTAGGGCAGTTTTAGGTGGTCAGGACCCTAAAGCAAGTCCAGGATGCAGCTCACCCAACCTGGTTCTATCCAAAAGTAAACACAACAGTACTATTTCATCTACCATTTTTTATGAAGGTGTATGTGCTTTTTGTAGAAATATTTTAAAACTAAAAAAATTAAAATGAAACCGTAAAGCCAGAGATACACATTTTGACTTTTTGGTGCATTCGTTTTTAGGTCTAGGGATTGAATACTATCTTGGTTAAAATTACCCTTATAAGTTCTTTTTCAGCCACTTAAAAAAGAGGACTTTCATTAATTTTTAAAAATTCTAAATGAAATGAACTCACAATTTATCCTTGTACTCATATATTTAACTATTATTCTATTACCTAGAAATCTGTGTATTTAAATTTTCCCACTGTATGTTAAATATGTACTCAAGCTTTCCATAAAAATTTACTGAGTACTTACTTTGTTCTAAGTACTGTTAGACCTAGGGATGCAGCAGTGTACAAAATAGACAATAATTCTTGTCCCCCTGTAACATATTTTCTGGCAGTTATTATATAATTAATCATAAAACACCTTTAAATTGTATCTATATAGCTTCTGTTTATCTTTGTTATCTGGTGATTTTAAGTCCTATTTTTATAAATAATGTTAATGAATTATAGATATGAATACACTTTAAATTCTTTACTTATTATTGATAAATTAACTTTTCAGAAAGGTTCTATTAATTTATACTGAGCTGGATACTCCAGCAGCTTATGAGAGTTGCATACTGATATGTCTTTGCCTTTATCAACTATTAGTTTTGATTTATGTAAAATTGGCATAACATGTTCTTTTTTCACAAAATTACTGTCAGAGTAGAAGATAATGCATACAAAGTAGTAGACTGAAGGAGATATTCAAATTAAGCATTCAACAAATAGATTACTTTCAATATGTTATGTAGAATCTACATGTTTATCAGGAGACAGACTGGAGTTAAAGTGCAAGTCAGTTATTGAAGACTATTATCCTAAAAAAATAAAAGTAGCCCTATTCTATGAAATATTTTTTAAGTTGTTTATCCCTAATATTTTTGAAAATATATCATCTGTCAGGCTCCGAAACATTTTATATTCAATATTATTCCTTTATCACACAAGGCACAATGTAAGCATTGTCATACACATTTAAGAGATGAAAAGCCTAGGCTCAATATGGTTAAGCAATATTCTCAATATTTTCAAAACAAATACTTAGCAGAACAGGAATTTAAATTATGAAACATTTAACTCCAAAACCTATACTCTTTCAACAAAATCACATATCCATTTGAAAAGAGAGAAAAAGAAACAAAATTCACAGATTTAAATGGAAATATGAAAGAGTTAATTCATCACCTCTTTTCTGGCAAACAAAGCTCTAATCCAGTAGACTAGGAATGGAAGTTATATTTTCATATAGTTTTTGCAACAAGTCAAATAAAGTTTAATTTTGTTCTCAAATGTTTGTGCCATCAATATGCTTTATTTCTATCATACCTTCCAGGTCTATTTACTACTCCCACATACATGTGTCAGGAAAATAAACTGGTACTTAACTAAGGGAACACCGAGTTACCTTTTGAAGGACTTAAGCCTTAAAATACCTTCATTCTATTTCTGTTTTATCTGTACCATAACACTTTACCCCAGTAAACAGGTACCACTAATTGGAGGCCCCAATATAACAATTAATGACTTCCTTTCATTCAACTTTGCTGAAGTATTCCTCCTCTGAATGTAGTAGAGAAGAATCTTAGTAAACTAAAATCCAATGGGACAAAATAAAAAGTGAAAATAGTGATCAGAGAGAGATAAAGAGTGACTATGCTATCAATTTAAAGCACAACTCTGTGGGAGAGGGAGAGGGTGGGATGATTTTGGAGAATGGCATTAAAACATGTACAGTATCATATAAGAAACTAATCGCCAGTCCAGGTTCGATGCAGGATACAGGAAGCTTGGGGCTGGTGCACTGGGATGACCCAGAGGGATGGTATGGGGAGGGGGGAGAAGGGTTCAGGATGGGGAACATGTGTACACCTGTGGCGGATGCATGTTGATGTATGGCAAAACTAATATGATATTGTAAAGTAAAAAAAAAATTAATAATAATAATTAAAAAAATAAAGCACAAGTGACTCTGAGCTTCTAGGTTACTTAAAATAGAGGGACACATGAAACTTTAGAGCATGCTTAATTATTAATACTGCTAAGTCACTTAAGTCACGTCCGACTCTGTGCGACCCCATAGACGGCAGCCCACCAGGCTCCCAGGTCCTTGGGATTCTCCAGGCAAGAACACTGGAGTGGGTTGCCATTTCCTTCTTCAATGCAGGAAAGTGAAAAGTGAAGGTGAAGTCACTCAGTTGTGTCCGACTCTTAGCGGCCCCATGGACTGCAGCCCACCAGGCTCATCCATCTATGGGAATTATTAATAAGAGAAGGAATAAAATTTATATCAAGAAAATTTTTCTCTTAATTCTGAAATCTAAAGTAAACCAGGTGCATTGATTTTTGACCATTTTGAACAGTCTGACCACTTTCTCACTAGTATGAAAAACCTAAGTACCAATGGTCAACTTTGAACATACTTTTACCAGCCTTTGTTAAAAGCCAAGGACATAGTATCAGTTCATAATTCAATAGAGGCAGTAGCAGATGGTAAAAAGTAATATCCTCTAGATTTCAATAAGAGACATAAGCCCTCAAGAATGTAAATGAAAAAATATCAGAATAGTCATTATATGATCATTTCATAAATACCATCATGTCTCCTGTCCATTTTTTGATTGGTTTGTTTGTCTTGTTTTTTAATATTGAGTGTCATGAGCTGTTTGTATATTTTGGAGATTAATCCCTTGTCAGCTACTTCATTTGCAAATATTTTCTCCAAATCTAAAGGTTATCTTTTCATCTTGTTTATGGCTTCCTCCGCTGTGAAAAATCTTTTAAGTTTAGTTAGGTCTCACTCATTTATTTTTATTTTCATTACTCCAAGAGGTGAGTCAAAAAGATCTTGCTGCAATTTATGTCCAAGAGTGTTCTGAATATGTTTTCTTCTAAGAGGTTTATAGTGTCTGGCCTTATATTTAGGTCTTTATTCCACTTTGAGTTTATTTTTATGTATGGTGTTAGAGTGTTCTAACATCATTCTTTCATATGTAGCTGTCCGGTCTTCCCAGAATCCCTTATTGAAGAGACTGTCTCTTTTCCACTGTAGACATTTCTCCAAAAAAAAGACTTACAGAGGGCCAACAAACATATGAAAATATGCTCAACATCACTAATTAAAAATTAGAGAAATGCAAATCAAAACTACAATGAGGTAGCACCTCACAACAGTCAGAAGAGCCAACATCAAAAAATCTACAAACAATAAACGCTGGAGAGAAGTATGGAAAAAAGGGACCCTCTTACAATGCTGCTGGGAATGTAAACTGGTACAGTCACTATGGAGAACAGTACAGAGGTTCTTATAAAACTAAAAACAGAGCTACCATATGACCCAACAAATGCACTCCTGGGCATATACCCAGAGAAAACCATAACTCAAAAAGATACAAGCACGCCAATGTTCACTGAAGCACTGTTTACAATAGCCTGGACGTGGAAGCAACCTAAATGTCCATCAATGAAGGAATGGATAAATCTGCACACACACACACACACACACACACACACTGGAGTATTACTCAGCCATAAAAAGGAATTAAATGATGCCATCTGCAGAGATGTGGATGGACCAAGAGACTGTCATGCAGTGTGAAGTCAGAAAGAGAAAAAAGAAATATTATAATATTGCATATATGTGAAATCTAGAAAAATGATACAGATGAATTTATTTGCAAAGCAGAAATAGAGACACAGATAAAGAGAACAAATGTATGGATACCAAGGGGGAAGGGGTGGTGGGAGACTGGGATTGACATATATAGATAACTAATGAGAAGCTACTGTATAGCACAGGGAACCCTCTACTCAATACTCTGTGATGACCTACATTGGAAGGAAATCCAAAAAAGAGGGGTTGTATTATACATATAGCTGATCCACTTCACTGTACAGCAGAAATTAACCCAAGATTGTAAAGCAACTATATTCCAATAAAAATAAACTTAAGAACTGCAAAAAAAAAAAAAAATATCATCAGTCTTACCTGGAATTGGGATAGAAGCTGTACAGTGCACAAATCAAATTTTGGCTTATTAAAGCTTTGTTCTGTTAATTGAAATGGACTTGCTCAGTAGGTTCTGACTTTTACTTTAGTCAAATAAAGGGTCTATAAATTTTGATTCAGAAATGAACAAATAGTTGAAGCGAGAGCCAAGATTTTTCACTAAAAAAAGTTCCGGGTTGCTTGAAATAATTGGAGGAAAAAAACTCAAGGAAACTAACAAACTTCTAAACTATAAAGTTATAGACCATATTATTGTGGCCTAGAACAGTCTAAGGACATAACACATTGTCTTTTTCACATAGCATTAAAAGTGACACTTAAAAAACACTATTTGGCCATGAAAAAGAATGACATAATGCTATTTGCAGAAACATGGATGGACGTACGAATTAAATACTAAGTGAAATAAGTCAAACAGAGAGAGACAAATTCCATATGATATCACTTATATGTATAATCTAAAATATGACAGAAATGAACTTATTCATGAAACAGAACAGACTCACAGACATAGAAAAAAATTATCGTTACCCAAGGGGAAGGGGGGGAGGAATAAATTAGGAGTTTGGGGTTAGCAGATACAAACTATCGTATATAAATAGATAAAGAATGTACTGTATAGCACAGGGAACTATATTTAGTATCCTCTACTAAACTACACAAGCTGGAATCAAGATTGCCAGGAGAAATATCAATCACCTCAGGTATGCAGATGACACCACCCTTATGGCAGAAAGTGAAGAGGAACTCAAAAGCCTGTTGATGAAAGTGAAAGTGGAGAGTGAAAAAGTTGGCTTAAAACTCAACATCCAGAAAACGAAGATCATGGCAACCGGTCCCATCACTTCATGGCAAATAGATGGAGAAACAGTGGAAACAGTGTCAGACTTTATTTTTTGGGCTCCAAAATCACTACAGATGGTGATTGCAGCCATGAAAGATGCTTACTCCTTGGAAGGAAAGTTATGACCAACCTAGATAGCATACTGAAAAGCAGAGACATTACTTTGCCAACAAAGGTTCGTCTAGTCAAGGCTATGGTTTTTCCTGTGGTCATGTATAGATGTGAGAGTTGGACTGTGAAGAAAGCTGAGTGCCGAAGAACTGATGCTTTTGAGCCATGGTATTGGAGAAGACTCTTGAGAGTCCCTTGGATTGCAAGGATATCCAACCAGTCCATCCTAAAGGAGATCAGTCCTGGATGTTCATTGGAAAGACAGATGCTGAGGCTGAAACTCCAATACTTTGGCCACCTCATGCAAAGAGTTGACTCATTGGAAAAGACTCTGATGCTGGGAGGGATTGGGGGCAGGAGGAGAAGGGGACAACAGAGGATGAGATGGCTGGATGGCATCACCGACTCGATACACATGAGTTTGGGTGAACTCTGGGAGTTGGTGATGGACAGGGAGGCCTGGCGTGCTGCTATTCATGGGGTCGCAAAGAGTTGGACATGACTGAGCGACTGAACTGAACTGAACTGAGCTAAACTACAATGGAAAAGTAATGTGAAAAAGAATATATATATATATATGAATTACATTACTGTACAAGAAACTAGCACAACATTGTAAATCAATTACACTTCAATTTAAAAAAAGAAAAAATAACCCTTAAACATCTAAATTTTTGAAACAGAATCATACAATATCTGTGATCAGACCACAATGGAATTAAACTAGAAATCAATAACAGAAAGATAACCAGAAAATTCCAAAATATGTAGAGACAAAGGTCGTCTAGTCAAGGCTATGGTTTGTCCTGTGGTCATGTACGGATGTGAGAGTTGGACTGTGAAGAAAGCTGAGTGCCAAAGAATTGATGCTTTTGAACTGTGGTGTTGGAGAAGACTCTTGAGAGTCCCTTGGACTGCGAGGAGATCCAACCAGTCCACTCTAAAGGAGATCGGTCCTGAGTGTTCTTTGGAAGGAATGATGCTAAAGTTGAAACTCCAGTACTTTGGACACCTCATGCGAAGAGTTGACTCATTGGAAAAGACTCTGATGCTGGGAGGGATTGGGGGCAGGAGGAGAAGGGGACGACAGAGGATGAGATGGCTGGATGGCATCACCGACTCGATGGATGTGAGTTTGAGTGAACTCCGGGAGCTGGTGATGGACAGGGAGGCCTGGCGTGCTGGGATTCATGGGGTTGCAAAGAGTCGGACACAACTGAGTGACTGAATTGAACTGAACTGAACTGAAACACATTTTAAAATAATACACAAAGAATCAAGCACAAAAGATTTTAAAATATTTTGAACTAAATAAATATGGGGATATAATTTACCGAAATTTGTGATATGCAGTAAAAGCAGTACTTAAGAAGGAAATTCACAGCGCTGAATACATATATCAGAAAATAAGAAAGATCTAACATCAAAAACCTAGGTTTCCACCTTAGAAATCTATAAAAACAACAGCAAATTAAATACAAAATATGCAAAAGAAAAGAATGAAAATAGAGACATCACTACAAATCCCATGTACATTTATTTGCTTAAGAATTATATAACCTAGATAATCACCAATTCCTTGAGAGGCACAGTCTTCCAAAATTCACAGAAGAAACAGATGATCCAACCACTCTGGAAGACGTTTTGGTCTGAGACAAAACTATATTCTTATTGTAAGATCCAGCAATCACATTACTTGGTATTTATGCAAAGGAGTTGGAAACAGAGATCCACACAAACACCTGCACACGGATGTTTATAGTGACTTTATTTATAGCTGCCAATACTTGGAAGCAATCCAGATACTTATCAATAGATGAATGGATAAACTGTGGCATCCAGATAGTAGCATATTATTCAGTGCTAAAAAGAAATGAGCTACTGTATGTCATGAAAACACACAGAGAAGCCTTAAATGCATATTAGTAAATGAAAGAAATCAATCTGAAAAGGCTACCTATTGCATCATCTCAACTATAGGACAATGTGGAAAAGGTGAAAGTATGGAGTAAAAGATCAGTGGTTGCCATGGTTTTGGGAAAGGAATGAAGAAGGGGAGCATACAAGATTTTTAGGGCAGTTAAAATGGTCTGTCATTCAACTCAATTTTGCTGTGACCCTAATGCCACCCTAAAAAAACCCAAAGTCTTAAAAATGATCCCTGCTATGGTTATTTTGAATTTTTGAACCTAACTGAATCTTTGTTGTTCAGAGTGTATGTTTAGTTAGTATCCGGTTGACTAGTTTATTCCAAGACCAGCATCAGAAGATCTTGTCCCCAAAGTCACCACAGCTACTTAAAAGCCATGCTAGTTTGGCAAATCACTCTAAAATAAGTGTATTAATAACTCCAAAGTGAGCATATTAAAAACAACCACACAGAATTATGAACGTTAAATTAACTTGTATAAAGAGACCCGCATATAATAAGCTTGCAGAAAACTCTGTCACGCTTTCTACTGCCATCCTTCTTTTCTACTAAGTTTCCACTCAGTTCTAACACTATAAGTTTATTCTGGAATCAGAGTGGCTTTATATTTTACTTTTCTACCAAACTTGCAATATGTCTGAGCAAAAAGCCCTGCAAATTCCTGCAGCTTGCAAAGAAATCTTCTACTGAAGTGTTAAGAAGTTCTTAACATCTGATGAGAGCTTTCAAGATTTATTTTTTACAATATCACATTCTCCAGATAACACTGGATGGTTTTCTGGTCACACCATAATTGAACACACTTTTCCCTTTTATTGATTCATCTGCCATCACTATTAGCTAATTTTATCTTGCTGTTGCCAAGTCGCTTCAGTCGTGTCCGACTCTGTGCGACCCCGTAGATGGAAGCCCACCAGATTCCCCTGTCCCTGGGATTCTCCAGGCAAGAACACTGGAGTGGGTTGCCATTTCCTTCTCCAATGCATGAAAGTAAAAAGTGAAAGGGAAGTCGCTCAGTCGTGTCTGACTCTTCACGACCCCATGGACTGCAGCCTACCAGGCTCCTCCATCCATGAAATTTTCCAGGTGAGAGTACTAGGACTTGGCTAATCACGTCTTTTCTGAATAGACCAGTTATTAGGATTGAATGTATGGAAATACTGTGGCAAATCATTTACAACAGCTGGAAAATTCCAGAAACTGCTAGATATTTTGATTGTTCAGAGTTGCTTCTAGTCTAAGTTGCCTAAAACTTATTGGGGCATTTTACGATGCATTTGAAAAATAAAATTCAGAAAGTCTACTTCTAAGACACTAGAAGGTTATTTTTCAAATCTAGCTCAGAGGTGGTTTGGTTGTAATTAATTTCTGGAAGACATGTACTAAGGACTAATTTCAGGCCAGGATCAACAAATACACAAAATTTTCTGCAAGGAAAACATGATGCCCTGACTCAAAAGATTATATAGACTTTCCTTAATTAGTCAATGAAATACAGTGGTTCATTACAAAGGGAGAATTTATAAAAAATAAATTACTACAAATACAAATTATCTAAGAACTAGCTATAAATTTGCTTTTAAGTTACCACCATTCTGACCACATAAATACATCACAGAAATTTAGTGTCCTATATATATTCAATTCAGAGATTAGCAGACATGTTTAACAATAGGGAGTATTTACCGAATGGAGTAATTTCATTCTGTTACTTCTGTCTAGTTATCTCTCAGCTACCACAGGGTGATAAAGAATCTGATGAACAACTCCTTCAATTCTGCTTGATCTAGCTAGAGAGACACTTTGCCTTGGCAAAGCAAGTACAGTGGAGTCAAATCAAATTTGCACTTAACCTACAAATTGTAGTTTATGGCATCAGGAAAATTTAGAAAAAAATAAACAGTTCAATACAACAACCTTCTTAATAAGTGAGTGCCTCAGATTAGTGAAGCAATACATGTGAAGAATTAAAGTAGGTTGTGATAGCTATGGGACAAATACATGAATATTAAGGGTTTCCTGTCAACTGAAAAAAATAAAACATTGTTAAATGGCCAAATCAGTGCATGGCATTTTCACTGACAGTTTCAATGAAAAAATTAATCCATGGCCATAGATACACACATATTAATGAAAAATTAAATTATAAATAACATAATCACTGCCACATTTCTAAAATAATTTTGAGATTAATTTTTGCTATATATAGTTTTTATTTACTAATTTTGGAATAAATAAGATACTAGAATCCCATTCAATAAATAACCCATGGGACAAGACACAGGCCATAGCACACCAAGTCAGCCGGACAGCTGGTCTCAGTGTGGGAAGAAAATCCTGATCTTTCAATACAGAACCACTTATGGGAAGGCAATCTACATGTCCTAAGGTTAGATAGCACAAGACAAAGTCTTCACTGAAAATAGTTCTACTACAGGGCCTGGACAGAAATGTAGATTCGACATGTTACAGATACTTGTATAACCAAAATCTTTAATTAAAAAAAGAATGCTGTAGGACTTCCCTGGTGGTTCAGTGTTTAAGAATTTTCCTGCCAATGCAGGGGATACAGGTTCAACTCCTGGTCTGGAAACTAAGATCCCATGTGATGCAGGGCAACTTAGCCCACATACACCACAACTACTAAAGCCCGTGCTCCCTAGAGCCCATGCTCTGCAACAAGAGAAGTTTCCACAAGGAGAAGCCCAAGCACTGCAACTAGAGAGCAGCCCCTGCACCACGACTAGAGAAAGTCTGCTCTCAGCAACAAAGACGCAGGACAGCCACCCACCCCCCACCAAAAAAAATGTCAAAGATGGGAGAGGTTCGGATGTGACGTGTGGTGGACAAAAGTAGCCTGTTAAAGTGGTCCTTCAGGTGTGGTAAAATGAAGTTGACTTTGCTAGTCTCTATTTCAAGTGGCAGGGAGTGGCTATTTGTCATCTCTCTCACTTAGGAGTGAATTTGAGGTCTATAAGCAGTTGTTTTCACAGCACTGTGGTCAACTAATTGCTTGGTACTCTGGAAGCTAATAACTTGCAGGTCTAATGTAGGTACTCTTCCCATCATCCCTTCTTCCTGCCAGAGACAGAAACTATTTTACATGTTAGATATGTAGGAGGAGACTGAACCAAGCAGCACTCTCTTCTGGTGATCCAGCTAGTTTAAGGTTGGTGATAGAAAAGAGTAGGCACAAGTGTTGATTAGCTACATTGAGCCCCATTTCTCTTCTATTAAGGCTGACCTCTAAAGAAAAGTTGATTTTTCTTCTGATTTATAGGAGTGACTTTTCTGAAAAAAACTAATACAGTTTAAATGAAAATCTATCAATATTGAATCAATAAAGTTCAGGCTCATTACCCTTTTTATAACTAAGAAGAACACAGAGACACAAACCTTGAATTTTCTTCTCACTTCTGCTACTTTCTGTTCTAATTCCTCTGTTTTAAATCTGGTTAGGTGATAAATAGCACCGATGTTATAAGCTTCGTTGTATAGTTGTTTAAGAAACTCTTCATTTCTTGACCTCATTTTCAGCAGAGATTGGATTTCGGACTCAAGCTCTGATTTTTTCCTTATACTGTAAAAAATAAATAAATAAAGCATAAATATTGATATATTCCAAAAGAGGATATATTGAGGCAAATATATTTAATAATGATAAAAGGGAACAAAATCGTATTTTATGTTGCCAAAAATACAAAATGACCATATACTTAATCTAAACTAAGAGAAAAAATACATCCCAAAATTCCATTTCTTTTCCTACTTCTCCTGAAGGCTACTTCTAATTGTTAAGCTGTGCTCAATATTAGGAGAAAAAGCATATTAATAAGAAAGGCTTGGCAAACCAAGATGCTCAAATTTCAGAGCACTGATTTCCTTCTATAGCCACCCATCCTTTCTAATCCTACATAACATTGCTACCAAGAATAATAAAATTCAAGAAAAATTCAGCCCATGAAAAAGAGAAACAACAAAACTCAACAAAAGAAAACAACTAAAACTCTCAAAAAGAAAACCAATAGCTAAGGGAAAAGAGTTGGTAGGGAAAAAAGGAAGGTAAGACACTAATATCACTGTAAGATTCTCAAAGACACAGAGAAGTACAAGATTCTGTGGCACACTGCTGCTGCTGCTAAGTCACTTCAGTCGTGTCCGACTCTGTGCGACCCCATAGACGGCAGCCCACCAGGCAAGAACACTGGAGTGGGTTGCCATTTCCTTCTCCAATGCATGAAAGTGAAAAGTGAAAGTGAAGTCACTCAGTCGTGTCTGATTCCTAGTGACCCCATGGACTGCAGCCCACCAGGCTCCTCTGTCCATGGGATTCTCCAGGCAAGAGTACTGGAGTGGGGTGCCATTGCCTTCTCCGATGGCACACTAGATGTCCATATTAGCTGTCCATACTAGTTGTCCACAGACTGGTTGTCCACTAGGTTCTATGGCAGTTACTGCCCACACTGGGTACTGTCTTTGTTCCAAATACAAGTCACTGAGGCATACAATATAAGAAAATACAGAAAGTATATATAGTTACACTCACAAATGAGGTAACCATTTTTGTAGAATAGAAATGGAACTGGAAAGCAAAGCAGCAGTTAGGGCCTTAAGGACAGCCACTACAAAAGAAACCAAAAAAGTAACTCTGTGAGGTCACTGAGGTCTGGTAATTATTTCACAAGGTATATGTATGTCAAATCGTCACATTTCATGCTTTTAATGTATACAATTTTGTCATTTGCACCTCAATAACACTGAAAAAATTTTAAATAAAATGATAGGAGGTGTATGTAACAAAATTTTATGTGAAAAATTTCCAGTACTGAAAACCAGGATGGGTCATTAAATTGAAAAGTCCCACGTAATACTAAACTGGATATATTAGACACCCAGAAACACACACCCCTGTAGATGTGTGTGCGACTGTGAAATTTCAGAACTCTGAAAATAGGAAGAGAAAATTCTAAACTTCCCAGACAGAAAAAAACAGATTATCTACAAAGAAATGATATCCAAATATCATCAGATGTCTTATCAAGCAAAACTAAATGAAATACAGGTAAGCTCAGATTTAATGTAAAACATGATGATTATAATTAATAATAGTAAAAATAATACTGTATTAAATACAGGAAATTTGCTAAGACTGTATATCTCAATAGCCAGTATTCTGGCCTGGAGAATTCAGAGACTATATAGTCCATGGAGTTGCAAAGAGTCGGACACAACTGAGTGACCTTCACTTTCACAGCACACGCATACACACAGAAGGTAACTGCATGAGATGATGGCTTAGTTAGCTTGATTGGGATAATCATTTCACTATGTACATTCAAGGAAATGGCAACCCACTTCAGTACTCTTGCCTGGAAAATCCCATGGACAATGGAACCCGGTAGGCTACCGTCCATGGGGTCGCAAAGAGTCAGATACGACTGAGCAACTTTACTTTCACTTATGTACATTCAAATCATCATGATATACACCTTACATGTGTACAATAGTTTAAAGATTAAATGAAAGAATAAAATGAATAATACTTTCAAACTAATGAGAAAAAATCACTTCAGATCTAGAATATGATACCCTGAGAAAATCCTTGTTTGAATGAATATGGATTGAATAGAAACTGAGGTGTGAGTTTATGGAAACAGGAGTGTCTATTTGAATAAGATTTTTCTCACAAAGAATGGAAGGGCATTTTGGGGATGCAGTGCTCTGCTTTATCTTGTGTTTGCTTTTTATAAGCTGAGCAATATTATACAATGTTAATAAAGTATTAAAATAGAGAAAAATAACAATAATTCATGGAAAAGAGGAAAAAATTGTGTCAAGCCTCTGAGTGTATTAAGCGAGAATAGCCTCCATGTGGCAAGTACATTGGTAGTGAGCACTCCTGTACAGAAGCTGCTGCTGCTGCTGCTAAGTCACTTCAGTCGTGTCCGACTCTGTGCGACCCCATAGACGGCAGCCCACGAGGCTCCCCCGTCCCTGGGATTCTCCAGGCAAGAACACTGGGTTGCCATTTCCTTCTCCAATGCATGAAAGTAAAAAGTGAAAGTGAAGTCACTCAGTCGGGTCCGACTCTTAGCGACCCCATGGACTGCAGCCTACCAGGCTCCTCCGTCCATGGGATTTTCCAGGCAAGAGTACTGCAGTGGGGTGCCATTGCTTTTTCCGCCTATACAGAAGAGTCTTCCATTATTGTATCAGAATGTGTGAAGACAGATGCAAATAGGTTGGTAAGAGAAAAGGTAATTCCCATTTAATTGCATGTATGTTCTTTATGAATTACAATGGGAGATTATTAGCTTAAAATGAGGTAATGTGCATATTAGGATTGAGGTGAATGAGAAGATATGAAACAGTTGTCAGAAAAACTGAAGTGTCTAGAAATTTCTTGGTGTGTTAAATATCGCTTGAGACTTATAGTCATCGAATTTAAGTTATACTCAAGGGCAAATGTATTTCAATGTTAATGAAGCTTAAATATGAGGGCCTCTAACTGACCCCTAGCCCTTAAAAAGTCCTTTGAGTGCCCCTAATGGTATTTTTACATGGTCATATGTTTTTGTTAAGTTTGCAAAAATGAGATATTATAACCACAACAGTCTATAAGACTGT